>NW_016815078.1:0-2171 GCF_001698545.2 Rhinopithecus bieti
AAAATAATTTTTTAAACTGAAAAAAGACCAATAACCATCTGTCAAACTCGTATACTGTCTAACTCCAGAACCCTGAAGATAGGATTCAGAGATGTGACCCTCTGAACACCCAGCTCATTTCTATTGCTTTTTAAACTTTTTTTTTTTTTTTTTTTTGGACAGACAGGGTTTCACCATGTTTTGAACTTCTGGGCTCAAACAATCCTCCTGCCTCGGCCTCCCAAATTGCTGGGATTACAGGTGTGAGCCACCATGCCCAGCTTGGCCCAGGTATATCTTTCAACCTCCTTATACCCTGTAAATATGACTAATTCCAGGCCCTAGGCTAGTGGCTGAAAAGTTACCCGTCTGTAACAGATTTGCTTGGAAAGCTAAACAGCCTCCTTTTGCACAAAATGCTTCAAAAAGCGGAACAAATTAGCCCCAACTCTGCAGTATACAGTTCAAAAACTGCCCACCCATGCTGAGATGGCTCTAGAGGAAAAGAGTTCTTCAAAAAGCCCCCTCACCACAGAGGAGGCTTGTTCCAGGAAATGCCCCATGTAACAGACTGTCAGCTATTGTGAGGATAAAAATGATGTAGACTCACCGCACAAGACTTGCCCAGCCCTGTTTGACTTTGCCTGGCCCTGTTCCTTGCCTGTTCTAAGTTTGTCTTCCCTTCTCTATTGCCTTTTGTTTGTTTGTTTGTTTTGTTCTTTTTTTCTTTTAAGACAGGGTCTTGCTTTGTTGCTGAGGCAAAAGCGCAGTGGCACAATCTCAGCTTATTACTGCCTCCATCTCCTGGGCCCAAGCCATCCTTGCACCTCAGCCTCCCGAGTAGCTGGGACCACAGGTGTGCACCGCCAAGCCCTGCTAATCTTTGCATTTGTAGAGATGGTGTCTCACTGTGTTGCCTGGGCTGCTCTCAAATTCCTAGGCTCAAGCAATCCACCTGTCTCGGCCTCCCAAAGTGCTGTGATTACAAAGTGCTGGGCCACCATGCCTGGCCCGCTATTCTTTAGGGATGAGAAATTAACAAGATCTGCCTCCAGCCACCATTATTGTAGATTTCTTGTAAACCTTAAACAGTGGAATTATTTATCTGCTCATGGGTGGGCAAAGAGTATGAATGTTGTAAATCCCTTGATGGTAAAAATATTCTATCAAAGGAAATTTGTCAAGGAGACACCATCTGTTTTTGAAATCATTTTTTAGGTGGTTTCTCAAGTAAGGTTTGTTGAAATAATTAGTAGCAAGTGGCCAGGCACGGTGGCTCAGGCCTGTAATCCCAGCACTTTAGGAGGCCCAGGTGGGTGGGTCGCCTGAGGAGAAAGAAAAGAAAGAAGAAAGAAAGAGAGAGAGAGAGAGAGAGAGAGAAAGAGGAGAAAGAGAAAGAGAAAGAGAAAGAGAAAGAGAGGGAGGGAGGGAGGAAGGAAGGAAGGAAGGAAGGAAGGAAGGAAGGAAGGAAGGAAGGAAGGAAGGGAGAAAAGAAGGGCTCAGACGTGGTCGAGTATAAAGGTGCTGGCTGGGCGGTGGCTCATGCCTGTAATTCCAGCACTTTGGAAGGCCAAGGCAAGTGAATCACTTGAGTCCAGGAGTTCGAGACCAGCCTGGGCAACATGGCGAAACCTTGTCTCCACAAAAAAATACAAAACTGAGCTGGGCGTGGTGGCGGGAGCCAGTAGTCCCAGCCACTCTGGAGGCTGAGATGGGAGAATCGCCTGAGCCAGGGAGGTCGAGGTTGCAGTGAGCCAAGATCATGCCACTATACTCCAGTCTGGGGTGACAGAGCAAGACCCCAGCTAAAAAAAAAAAAAAAAAAAAAAAAAAAAAAAAAAAAAAAAAAAAAAAAAAAAAAAAAAAAAAAAAAAAAAAAAAAAAAAAAAAGAAAGAAAAAAAAGAAAGAAAAAAAAAAAAAAAGAAAGAAAGAAAGAAAGAAAGAAAGAAAGAAAGAAAGAAAGAAAGAAAGAAAGAAAGAAAGAAAGAAAGAAAGAAAGAAAGAAAAGAAAAGTGCTGCCCTCACGTGCCAGTCATCAGCAGCTTCTGCGTTGCCACCAGCCGCCTGGCCAGCCTGAACACTCGCTTGCTGAACGGGGTCTTTGATCCCCTCGCCACCAGAGGTCGCTTTCGCTCCAGTGGAAAGCTCTTCCCTGAAGCAAAGCAGCTGTGGCTTCCACCAAAATCTTGCC
>NW_016815079.1:0-278 GCF_001698545.2 Rhinopithecus bieti
GGGAGGTCACCATGTAGACAACCTCTTTTTATGGTTGGGCACCTGTAGAGATCCTTTCTGTTTTGAAGGCCAAAATGTACCTTCTTGTACTTTCTTCAAATTAGTTTTAGGTTAATCCTCTGAAACCACATGGAGAAAGTCAAATGCTTGGGTGTCACAGCCATCTAAATAAGTTTCTCAATCTAGTATTTTATTCTCCAGTCCAAGGAATCTCCTTTTCATCAAGCATTTCTCTAGTTTTATGCTAGACTCTAATCTAGTAGTCTTATGGACTGCAC
>NW_016815080.1:0-1074 GCF_001698545.2 Rhinopithecus bieti
TTCTTCAATCGACTGAATTATTTTCTCCATTTTGCCTTGCCACTCTCAATGCACACATCAGAGGGGAGAGACCTCAGTTTTCCTCATGGAACCTCAGGAATTAAAAGCGAATAGATCTCTCTCAAAATCTGTTTTTGCTCCATCTATGCCTATTTATTAGGCCTTAGAAGCTGCATGTTTTCCTAGCCCTGTCTCTTAAAGGGCTCCACCCAGAGGTCAATAATCCAATTAGGAGATTGGTAAACAAAAGATTTTATGGAGACTGGGTTTTCTTCTTCCCGTCTGTGTAGTTATATATGTGTTGTGTGTGTGATGCCTTTAAAAAGAGCTCTAATTAATTGACCTAAAGGAAGATAAGCTCTTGGATCAAATATTTTTTAAAGGGAGGATAAAAGCTGTGGTGCTTCTAAGTTCACATGACTTTAATCTTTGAGAAATAAAAACAGCCTTAAAGATTATTGGTAAAAAGCAGGTGTCATCAAAATATAAATAGGTGGACTAAATTATGCAGGTCAGATGCTAGCTTTGCTAAGTATTTTAAGGTTAGAAACTGCTTTTGGGGTTTTGTGAACTACTTGACTTGCTTGCTTCAAAATTGGTAAGGCCTGGGGACATATGGAATGAACCACACCTTTAATTAAGCTGGAAGGAGTCAAACCTTGGCTGCACCTAGCACATAATTAAAACAACTTACCCTGTTTTACATTTAAGTTAAAAATTGCTAGGCATTACCATTATAACATGTAATTGAAACTACTGGAAATAGATTTACATGTGAGGTGTATAAGAACAGTAAAATGTGTATTTAGTAAAAGATTATTAAAAAGGCATGGAAATGTAAATTCTTGCCCGGGGTAAATAATTGTTTTAAATTAGATAAGATAAAGCTAAAAGTTCAAACAAGTGGTGGAAGGATTGTAAAATTATTCTTGCAAAATTCTCTGTGTGAACATATTGACTGAATTCAGAAGGTATTATATGGTTTTCTGTAAACTGAACATTGAAATAAAACACAACAAGGTACTCTTAAGGCACTTATCTGGTCTTTAGCAAAATTGGTAAAGGGTTATAAAA
>NW_016815081.1:0-1783 GCF_001698545.2 Rhinopithecus bieti
GTCTAAGACTAAGAGTTTTATCTAACCAAAGATTATTTGTTCACTTATTTCCCCTTTACTCTCTTTTCTCATCTATTTGATTCTCATTTATATTGTACAAAACATTTATATCAATTGAAGAAAACTATAAATACAAAAACAAATACACAAATGACCAAACTATTATTTTCTCTTTTAATGGTAAGATTTAAGATTTTTTTGACCTATAATTTATAATCTATTTTAATTTGGCATACAGTATAAGATAAAGGTTTGATTCTTTTAAAAAATGGCTAATTATCCTGGCATTTTATTGAACAACGTGTCCTTTTCCTGCCCTTTTTTTTTTTGAGACATGGTCACTATGTTGTCCAGGCTGGAGTGCAGTGGCGTGATCACAGCTTACAGCAGCCCACTTCAGCCTCCCAAGTAGCTGGGACCGTGGGTATGGGCCACCATGCCTGGCTAATTATTTTTTTGTAGAGTTAGGTGCATTAGTGCATTTTTATGCTACTATAAAGAACTGCCTGAGATTGGGTAATTTATAAAGAAAAGAAGTTTAATTGATTCATAGTTCCACATGGCTGGGGAGTCCTCAGGAAACTTACAATCATGGTAGAAGAGGAAGCAGGCATGTCTTACATGGTGGCAGGAGAGAAGATGTGAAGGAAGAACTGTCAAACGCTTGTAAAACCATCAGATCTCATGAAAACTCACTATAATGAGAACAGCATGGGGGAAACTATCCCTGTGATCCAGTCATCTTTCACCAGTTCTCTCCCTTGACATGTGAGAATTATGGGGATTACAATTCAGGAAGAGATTTGAGCGGGGACACAGAGCCAAACAATATCAACGGGGGTCTCCCTGTGATGCTCAGGCTGGTCTCAAACCCCTGGGCTCAAGCAACCTCCTGCCTTAGCCTCCCAAAGTGCTGATATTACCAGGCATGTGCCACCATGCCCAGCCCATTTCCCACTATTTTGTTGTGCTTTTTCCAGCATCATTTTTGACCAAATATAATGAAGTCTTTATTTCACTTTATCAGTTCTACAGTTCACATTTATCTGTTTCTTTGTTTCATGGTGGCTCTTGAAAGATTCAATTGAGTATAACAAAATTTGGTTATCAAAATATCCCTTAAAGGTTACTGGTGTATTTAGGGGGAAAGTGTGATGATGTCTATGATGTTTGCAACTTAATTTCAGTTGGTTCTGGAAAAAGAGAGAGAGAAAACAAATGATAAAATGTTACTCTAGTGATTGTAGTGTTCATTGTACTATCCTCTATCTTTTATGTAGGTTGGAAAAGTTTTTTTGTTTGTTTATTTTCGTTTTTGAGACGGAGTCTTGCTCTGTTATCCAGGCTGGAGTACAGTGGCATAATCTCGGCTCACTACAACCTGCGCCTCTCGGGTTCAAGCAATTCTTCTGCCTCAGCTAGGAATACAGGCGTGCGCAACCATGCTTGGCTAATTTTTGTATTTTTAGTAGAGATGGGGTTTCACCATATTGACCAGGCTGGTCTCGAACACCTGACCTCATGATCTGCCCACCTTGGCCTCCCAAAGTGCTGGGATTACAGGTGTGAGCCACTGCGCCCGGCCAAAGTTGTTGTTGTTGTTGTTGTTTTTTAGGGTGAAACTTTTTGTTCCTAAATGGAATTTTTTAAATTGAGGTGTAATTTACAAACAGTAAAGTAGTTTTGAAATTTTACAAAATGAAAATGAGAAAAAAAAATAAAAACAATACATTTTAAATGAGATTTGGGATTTGGTTCAATGTTTAAAACGAAAAACTTGGTA
>NW_016815082.1:0-391 GCF_001698545.2 Rhinopithecus bieti
AACACCAGAATGAAAAGTCTGCTAGAATCAGTACCAATTCTGGAAGACAATCTCTTTGGAAATGACAACATATATTTATGCATTGCAGTTTCCTGGATACCATGAAAAAATGATGCAGAAATATATCTGTAAATACAAAATCATCAATTAATTTTTTTAAAATTTATTGTTATTTTTTGAGACATGGCCTCTCTATGTTGCCCAGGCTGGTCTACAACTCCCAGGCAAAAGCAATATTCCCAACGCAGCCTCCCAAAGTGCTGGGATTACAGGCATGAGCCACCACAGCCTCCCAAAGTGCTGGGATTACAGGCATGAGCCACCGCAGCCGGCCGAATTATTTCATTTATGTATTTATTTTGAGATGGAGTCTCATTCTGTTGCCTAGGCT
>NW_016815083.1:0-437 GCF_001698545.2 Rhinopithecus bieti
CCCAACTCATCCACGTGTCCAACTCCACCAGGACAGAAACTTCTGTACTTGGGAGTCTTCCAGTCCTCACCTTATGTATCTCTTCATCTGACTGTTTATCTGTAGCCTTTATTTATTTTATCTTTTTTTTTTTTTGAGATGGAGTCTCTCTCTGTTGCCCAGGCTGGAGTGCAGAGGCATGATCTCAGCTCACTGCAACCTCTGCCTCCGGGGTTCAGCTGATGATTATCCTGCCTCAGCATCCCAAGTAGCTGGGATTACAGGCTCCTGCCACCACACCCAGCTAATTTTGTATTTTTAGTAGAGACGGGATTTCACCATGTTGGCCAGGCTGGTCTCCAGCTCCTGACCTCAAGTGATCCACCAGCCTCGACCTCCCAAAGTGCTGGGATTACAGGCGTGAGCCACCGTGCCCGGCCTATTTGTAGCTTTTAAAG
>NW_016815084.1:0-2527 GCF_001698545.2 Rhinopithecus bieti
ATATGGCCATTTTCATGATATTGATTCTTCCTATCCATGAGCATGGAATGTTTTCCATTCGTTTGTGTCCTCACTTATTTCCTTGAGCAGTGGTTTGTAGTTCTCCTTGAAGAGTTCCTTCACATCCCTTGGAAGTTGGATTCCTAGGTATTTTATTCTCTTTGTAGCAGTTGTGAATGGGAGTTCACTCATGATTTGGCTCTCTGTTGTCTGTTATTGGTGTGTAGGAATACTTGTGATTTTGCATGTTGATTTTGTATCCTGAGACTTTGCTGAAGTTGCTCGTCAGCTGAAGGAGATTTTGGCCTGACACGATAGGGCTTACTAAATATGCAATCATGTCATCTGCAAACAGAGACAATTTGACTTCCTCTCTTCCTGTTTGAATACCCTTTATTTCTTTCTCTTTCTTGACTGCCCTGGCCAGAACTTCCAGTACTATGTTGAATAGGAGTTGTGAGAGACAGCATCCTTGTCTTGTGCCTTTTTTCAAGGAAATGCTTCCAGTTTTGCCCATTCAGTATGATATTGGCTGTGAGTTTGTCATAAATAGCTCTTATTATTTAGAGGTATGTTCAATCAACACCTATGTTATTGAGAGTTTTCGCATGAAGGGGTGTTCAGTTTTTTCAAAGGCCTTTCTGCATCTATTCAATTAATCGTGTGGTTTTGTCATTGGTTCTTTTATGCGATGGATTACATTTATTGATTTGCTTATGTTGAACCAGCCTTGCATCCCAGGGATGAAGCCGTCTTGATCATGGGGGATAAGTTTTTGATGTGCTGCTGGATTCGGTTTGCCAGCATTTTATTGAGGATTTTGCATTGATGTTCATGAGGGATATTGGCCTAAAATTCTCTTTTTTTTGTTGTGTCTCTATCAGGCTTTGTTATCAGGATGATGCTGGCCCCATAAAATGAGTTAGGAAGGATTCCCTCTTTTCTATTGAGTGGAATAGTTTCAGAAGGCATGGTACCAGCTCCTCTTTGTACCTCTGGTAGAATTTGGCTGTGAATCTATCTGGTCCTGGACTTTTTTGTTTGGTATGCTACAATTATTGCCTCAATTTCAGAACCTGATATTGGTCTATTCAGAGATTCAACTTCTTCCTGGTTTAGTCTTGGGAGGGTGTATGTGTCCAGGAATTTATCCATTTCTTCTAGATTTTCTCGATTATTTGCATAGAGGTGTTCTCTGATGGTAGTTTGTATATCTGTGGGATGGGCGGTGATATCCCCTTTATCATTTTTTATTGTGTCTATTTCATTTTCTCTGTTTTCTGCTTGTTAGTCTTGCTAGTGGTCTATCTATTTTGTTGATCTTTTCAAATTACCAGCTTCTGGATTCATGGATTTTTTGAAGGTGTTTTGTGTCTCTACCTCCCTTAGTTCTGCTCTGATCTTAGTTATTTCTTGCCTTCTGCTAGCTTTTGAACATGTTTGCTCTTGCTTCTCTAGTTCTTTTAATCGTGATGTTAGGGAGTTCATTTTAGATCTTTCCTGCTTTCTCTTGTGGGCATTTAGTGCTATAAATTTCCCTCTACACACTGTTTTAAATGTGTCCCAGAGATTCTGGTCGTTGTGTCTTTGTTTGCACTGATTTCAAAGAACATCTTTATTTCTGCCTTCATTTCATTATTTACCCAGTAGTCATCTAGGAGCAGGTTATTCAGTTTCTATGTAGTTGTGCAGTTTTGAGTGAGTTTCTTAATCCTGAGTTCTAATTTGATTACACATGTGGTCTGAGCGACAGTTTGTTGTGATTTCTTTTGTTTGTTTGTAATTTGATGTTCTTTAACATTTGCTGAGGAGTGTTTTACCTCCAATTATGTGATCAATTTTAGAATGAGTGTGATGAGGTGCTGGGAAGCATGTATATTCTGTTAATTTTGAATGGGGAGTTCTGTAGATATCTATTAGGTCTGCTTGGTCTAGAGCTGAGTTCAAATCCTGGATATCCTTGTTAATTTTCTGTCTTTTGCCTGTCTAATATTAAAAGTGGGGTTTACAGTTTCCCATTATTATTGTGTGGGAGTGTAAGCCTCTTTGTAGGTCTCTATGAAGTTGCTTCATGTATCTGGGTGCTTCTGTATTGGGTGCATATATATTTACGATAGTTAGCTCTTGTTACATTGATCCCTTTACCATTATGTGATGGCCTTCTTTGTCTCTTTTGATCTTTGTTGGTTTAAATTCTGTTTTATCAGAGACCAGGTTTGCAAACCCTGCTTTTTTTTGCTTTCCATTTGCTTGGTAAATATTCCTTCATCCCTTCATTTTGAGCCTATGTGTGCCTTTGCACATGTGATGGGTCTCCTGAATATAGCACACCGATGGGTCTTGACTCTTTATTCAATTTGCCAGTCTGTGTCTTTTAATTGGGGCATTTATCCCATTTACATTTAAGGTTGATATTGTTGTATGTGAATTGGATCCTGTCATTATGATGCTAGCTGGTTATTTTGCCCGTTAATTGATGCAATTCCTTCATACGATTGATGGTCTTTACAATTTGGTATGTTTTGCA
>NW_016815084.1:5751-9993 GCF_001698545.2 Rhinopithecus bieti
AAACTATCGCAAGAACAGAAAACCAAACACCGCATGTTCTCACTCATAGGTGGGAACAATGCTATCACTTGGACTCGGGAAGGGGAACATCACACACTGGGGCCTATCATGGGGAGGGGGGAGGGGGGAGGGATTGCACTGGGAGTTATACCTGATATAAATGATGAATTGATGGGTGCTGACGAGTTGATGGGTGCAGCACACCAACATGGCACAAGTATATATATGTAACAAACCTGCACGTTATGCATATGTACCCTAGAACTTAAAGTATAATTAAAAAAAAAAAAAAAGATCCTCTTTTCTTTGGAGCTCTCAGGCATTTGTCCGACCTGTATCTCACGGTCTAACACTTTCTTCTTCTCAGTCCTGCTTCCTTCCTTTTCCTTTCACAGGTGCCACTTCAGATAAACCCTTTGGACTCCTAACTCCAACCAGGTGTCTGCTTTGTTGAGGACTCACAGACACAGTCTCCTTTCTTCAAAACCTTTACAATGCAAGACCTCACTAACACACAGGGGATGGTCTCCCAGAGGGTCTGTGCTGTTCCCTCACTCAGAACATCAAGATGCACTAAGAATTCTCTACTCTACAGTTCCTGCTAGCTGAGCTATTCCATGGGGGCTTCAGCAGTAAGTTGCAGGGTTGGCTTTGACAGGCAAAGGCCGGCTGGTGGAGCACATCGAGTTCTGGAGGTTCATGTGTGTTTTCATGAAGATCTCTCTGCCAGTAGCAGATAAAGAGGTGTTGCCCCACCCCTCCTGGGGTCTTCTGTTGTCCTGGGAGGAATTTCTTAATCAACTGAACACACACATACACACACACACACCCCTTTGAAGCATCAACAGTAATTCTGAGTTCTTTGGGACAATGCAGATTAAATCCACATTAGGAAAGACAACTATGGCCAGGTGCGGTAGCTCATGCCTGTAATCCCAGAATTTTGGGAGGCTGAGGCGGGCGGATCACCTGAGGTCAGGAGTTCGAGACCAACCTGACCAACATGGAGAAACCCTGTCTCTACTAAAAATACAAAATTAGCCAGGCATGGTGGTGGGCGCCTGTAATCCCAGCTACTCGGGAGGCTGAGGCAGGAGAACTGCTTAAACCCAGGAGGCAGAAGTTGCGGTGAGCCGAGACTGTGCCGTTGCACTCCAGCCTGGGCAACAAGAGCAAAACTCTGTCTAAAAAAAAAAATGAGAACTATTGATCCAGAGGTGGCCAGATTGGCCTCACTGGAGATAACAGGTGACATTATTGTGCAAAGTGGTTTCAGTTCCCTTGTCTTGTTTTTGGAATAGTATAAGAGGCCTATGATACGAATAAATAAGGCCCATCACAAGCCTCACCAAAGGACAAAACAAATCCACTTCCGAAGAAGGCTTTTTGTTGGGCCAGATCAAATTCTTGGACAGAATTGTACTCTTAATCTCTGCAGTGGAAGTGGGGGGTAGTTTAAGAATTTATTAACCTTGTACCTTGAGCAATCCCTCAGGAGTAAAAGGTATCAGGCCTCTGAGCCGAAGCTCAGCCATTGCAACCCCTGTGACCTGCACGTATACATCCAGATGGCCTGCAGGAGCCAAGAAGTCTGGGGCAGCTGAAAAACCACACAAGAAGTAAAATAGCCAGTTCTTGCCTTAACTGATTAACCGACATTACAACATTCCACCATTGTGACTTGTCCCTGCCCTACCTTAACTGATCAATCGACCTTGTGATATTCTTCTTCTGGACAATGAATCTTATGATCTCCCCACCATATACCTTGTGACCCCTCCTTTGCTAACAATGGATAGCCACCTTTTACTGTAATTTTCCATTACCTACCCAACTCCTACAAAGCAACCCCTTCCCCATCTCCCTTCGCTGATTCTCTTTCCGGACTCAGCCCACTTGCACCCAAGTGAATACACAGCCTTGTTGCTCACACAAAGCCTGTTTGTGGTCTCTTCACAAAGACGCGCTTGACAAAAGGGAAGGATGGATTTGTCCTTCTGGTTACATATGTTCTGCCCGCTCATTTTGAATTTAATTAAACAAGGATTGTCCTTATCTTTTCATACTTTGTAAGAAACCATAAATATTTATGCACCTTGATTTTTTAAAGAAACATTTTTTATTTTGAAGTAATTATAGTCTCATAGGAAGTTGCAAAAGTAGTACATAGAGTCCGTGAGTACTCTTCCCACAGTGGTGACAACTGTACTATAATATCAATTCTGGGAAATTGATATTGGTACAATACTAACTAGGCTATAGACCTTATTCAGTTTTCATTATTTTTTACTTGCACTCATTTGAGTGTGTCAATGTGTGTCTGTGCTTCTCTGCTTGTTGATGTATTTAGGAGAACTTTGACTAGCAAGCCATACAGATCTACTCTATTCTTATTCCTTTGTTCATTATCTGGATGAACTATCACTTATCAGTCCCCTATCGGAATCCACTTCAGTTGTTTATGGTTTTTCTCTAGGGCATGATGTTGCAATAGCACCCTTGTACATGTAGCTAGGAGAACTTGTACTAAGCCCAGGTAAATAGTTGAAGTACAAGGGCAGAGGGGTGTGTCTTTGATATTTTAATAGAAATCACCTGTCTCCCTCTAGAAAAGCTGCACCCTTTTCCAGTGGCAGAGAACCTTCCTGAAAGGCAATCCTGTGGGATGGTGTCCATTTCATCACACCCTTATAACACTCAGCTTCAACAAACATACAGATTTTTGCTGATGTGGGAGAAAAATATTAATTATTAATGATATTAAGGTGATTATCTTTTCATTTGTTGATAGACATTTGTGTTTCTTTTTAAATGAACTGCTCATGACCTTTGTCTACTTTTATTTGGTTGTTTACTTCTTTCTCATTTATTCCTATAAACTCTTTATAAAAGGAAATTAACCATTTGATCGTCATATGTTGTGAATATTTTTACCAGTTTGACTTTTGAATTTATGTCTTTTTTAATGAATTGTAGAAGTTTAAAATCTTTATGGAATAAATTTATTTAGTTTTTTGTTTTTTTTGTTTATGGCTTCTGAGTTTTGTGTCATGATTAGAAAGGCCTTTCTTATTCCAAAAGTATAAGATATTCAGTTATAAGATTTCCTGTAGTTATTCAATGTGTGTATATGTATGTTTAAATCTTTGGGCCATCTGATATTTGTGCTTGTGTGGGAAGTGAGACAGAAATCCGGGTTAGTGTTTTTCCCAAATGGTTAACCAGTTGTCTCAGCACTGTTTGAATAACTCTTCCATGCCTTGGTTTCTTTATCATTACCATATGTATTTGAGCCTATTTCTGAACTCTAGTTCATTTCATTGATTTGTCTGTCTGTTCCCAAGTCAGGATTTTAATAGATACTGCAAACAGGAAAAAGAAAGTGCTAAAATTGCCATAAAGTAACTTCAAATAGAAGAGTATGGCAATTCAGAGGGGAGAATTTTAATTGGGGTCTGAAAAGCTTCACAAAAGAGGGACATTTAAGATGAAGCTTGAATGATGAGCAACGTTGGGCAAAGGGAATAAAGAATAAAGTCATGGAGGTGGTGAATATTTGTGCACATGTGCATCGTGTCTCTGCGAAGGAACTCATGCTCCACCACCGGTGTTTTTATACATGCATGTCTTGAGCATAGTTAAGAGGATACAGAAATTTTCGTGTTACTCTTTTGAGGCATTTTGAGGACACATTTATTAATCATAATAGCTACAAGTTGAATACCTACTGTTATCCCATAGACATAGTGATATCTATGTCATTTTTGATTTTTTTTTTATTATACTTTAAGTTCTAGGGTACATGTGCATAACATGCAGCTTTGTTACATATGTATACTTGTGCCATGTTGGTGTGCTGCACCCATCAACTCGTCATTTACATCAGGTATAACTTGCAATGCAATCCCTCCCCCCCCCCTCCCCGTGATAGGTCCCAGTGTGTGATGTTCCCCTTCCCGAGTCCAAGTGATCGCATTTTTCAGTTCCCACCTATGAGTGAGAACATGCGGTGTTTGGTTTTCTGTTCTTGGGATAGTTTGCTGAGAATGATGGTTTCCAGCTGCATCCATGTCCCTACAAAGGACTGAAACTCATCCTTTTTTATGGCTGCATAGTATTCCATGGTGTATATGTGCCACATTTTCTTAATCCAGTCTGTCACTGATGGACATTTGGGTTGATTCCAAGTCTGCTATTGTGAATAGTGCTGCAATAAACATACGTGTGCATGTGTCTTTGTAG
>NW_016815084.1:17673-24330 GCF_001698545.2 Rhinopithecus bieti
CCCAGGCTGGAGTGCAGTGGCCAGATCTCAGCTCACTGCAAGCTCCGCCTCCCGGGTTTACGCCATTCTCCTGCCTCAGCCTCCCGAGTAGCTGGGACTACAGGCGCCCGCCACCTCGCCCGGCTAGTTTTCTGTATTTTTTAGTAGAGACGGGGTTTCACCGTGTTAGCCAGGATGGTCTCTATCTCCTGACCCCGTGATCCGCCCGTCTCGGCCTCCCAAAGTGCTGGGATTATAGGCTTGAGCCACCGCGCCCGGCCTTTTTTTGTATTTTTAATAGAGATGGGGTTTCACCATGTTAGCCAGGATGGTCTCCATCTCCTGACCTCGTGATCCACCCACCTTGGCCTCCCAAAGTGCTGGGATTACAGGCATGAACCACCGCACCCGGTCTCTGCTCTGGTTTTATACCTCAGAGACCACTTGGATTGATGAGCCAAGCATTGCAGGCTGTTCTAGGAATGACAGAGACAAAGCCTGGGCTATTCTGGGCATTTCCTCCTATCTCAGAATGTTACATTCTCTGTACATTCTGCGCAAGAATTGCAAGCAACAGAGGGTCAGCCAAGGCTATTTGTGGGCTTGTCATCCTGTCTGGTTGAAGGATCCTTCAGCACCAGCCAACTCTCTCTCCTGGTTCCATGTTCACTCTGCTACTTTCTAATTATTACTCCAGGTTGGAGGGATGATGGACAACACCTTTTCTCATCACTGGAAGGGCATGTTCCCCACTGAAACTGAATCCACTGTTTTTTGTTTGTTTGTTTGCTTTTGTTTTTGAGACAGCGTCTGGCTCTGTCGCCCGGGCTGGAGTGCACTGGTGCAATCTCGGCTTACTGCAACCTCTGCCTTCTGGGTTCAAGAGATTCTTCTGCCTCAGCCTCCCAAGTAGCTGGGATTGCAGGCGCACACCACCATGCCTGGCTAATTTTTGTGTTTTAGTGGAGATGGGGTTTCACCATGTTGGCCAGGCTGGTGTCGAGCTCCTGACCTCAAGTGATCCACCTGCCTTGGCCTCCTAAAGTGCTGGGATTACAGGCGTTAGGCCAATCCACTGGGTTTTGAGACTCAGTCAATTTCGTGTGTGTTTAGGTTACTTAGCTGCATTCCGAAAGTCTCTGAACCAGACAGCCAGGAGCTTGGATATCAAGACCTTGGAGGGAGTTTGGTGCCAGTTTTCAGCATCAAATTCCCTCCAAGGTCTTGATATCCAAGCTCCTGGCTGACTGATCTGAGAGCCACACCAGGGGTCAGGACCCTGTGGGCCCAGCCTGAAACTGGCAGTCAGATCTCACAGGCTTCAGGAGCACTAGAACCCCACCAGAGGTGGTCCTGAAGCTGAGCTGAAGGCCCAGGGGATGGGCTATGCAAGCTGATTGCTCACTGCGAGTAGCAAGAAGTGAGCGTTGCTGGGACTCTAGAGTTCAGCAACAAAGTGTTGCTTTCACATGAGGGTAGCATGAGACAAACCTCTGACTGGAGAGGGCAGCAGGGGTGGAAGGGAGATGGGGGGCCAGTTTTATCTACAGTTTCTGGTTTGTCTGCTGTTCTTGAAGAGTTAGATGAGAAAGAGACTTTTGGGCTGTTTCCAGGAGGAGCTCTGATAAATTCGAGCAGTGAGAGGCCCCCTCCCCGCTCAGGATTCAGTTTCTGTCCAGTTTTCAAGGTGGGTGGTTCCCATGAAGCATAGCAGGGCAGGATATGGGGGAGAGCCTTGGCTCATAGTGCACAAGTATTAAATACTTTTTTTTCTTTTTTTTTGAGATGGAGTCTCGCTTTGTCACCCAGGCTGGAGTGCAGTGGTGCAATCTCCACTCACTGCAAGCTCTGCCTCCCAGGTTCACGCCATTCTCCTGCCTCAGCCTCCCGTGTAGCTGGGACTACAGGCACCCGCCACTGTGCCCAGCTAATTTTTGTATTTTTAGTAGAGACGGGGTTTCACTGTGTTAGCCAGGATGGTCTCGATCTCTTGACCTTGTGATCCACATCTCGGCCTCCCAAAGTGCTGGGATTACAGGCATGAGCCATCGTGCCTGGCTTTATATTTTAAGCTACATGATATTCATACAGTACTTCCATATAAACCTTAACTGTAATTGTTGCAAGGATGCACCGTTTTCCTCACGAGCAGATTCTAATTAATCAACAATATGCTGATTAAGTGTCTGCAGGAGAAGCCCTGTGCTAAACACTGTAGAAAATTAAAGATTTACAGCATGAACTTCATCTTTGCACTCAAGGAATTTACAAGCTAGCTGAGGAAATAGGACACATCAATGAAACACCTAGAAAACAACTGCCAAAAAAAGTGCTAAACTAAGTGGGATTCATTGGCACCTCTTTTCCACCCTTGCACTACATCTTCCCCGCAGAGTGGCTCAACCTTGCCCCAGTTGGCAGAACTCTGGGAGCATGAGGCAGATCACATGAATCTTCTCTCCAGTGTCCCACTCATTCTTTACCCCATGGAACATAGTCACTGTTGGTAAATAGTTCCTCTGCACCCCTTCACTCCTTCCCAAAGGGCTCAGTGGACTGGTATGGGGGAGAGTGTGAGGGTGATGAGGGGAGGAGGTGGTTTTGTGTGGATATATCCAGAAAATGGACCCTGCAAAGGCAATCATGCTAGATAAAAATAGCTTTAATTTCTCAGGTTGTCTTCTGTTAAAATGGAATGGGTCTGGTTAGTTGGAGGAGTCAGATATCTCTTGTTAAATTGATAAGCATCTGCTGAATCTCATTCATGCAGAAGGAAGACAAAAGGCCATCAGGAGACCTGGGTGTGACCTTCTTGGGGCTCTTCTGGTTGCCTAGTAGCTTTTCCATATTCTCTCGCTAAGTCTTTATATCCTTGTCTTTTCAATATGCATTTCTCCCTAGTTGTGCTGATGCTTGTGTGACTGTCATCATCTGTGTATGATCCTCTGAATTAGACAGGTTCAAGAGAGTGACAAAAGTATTACTGGAACCTACTTTTGCTATTAGGCCAGCCTTTCTCAACAGGATTTCCAGGAAAGAATTAAGGTCTACAGAATATTATTTGAGTGACCGTCTTCTCAGTTTCTCTAGGATGTGACATAACTAGTTCCATTCTAGAAGAAGGAGAAATATAAGTTAATTCATTACATAAAATAGACGCTTTTGGGCATTAGGGTTTAATTTTCTCATGGAACCCAGATTGAGAAGGGCTGCTCTGGGTCCTCTTCCAAAGGTCTCAAGCAACATCAGAGCTCCTTTCTTTTCTTGGCCTGCCTCAGTTGCTACAACTGACCCATAATGACTTCTTGAGTCATGAGTTTGACAGTGTACACTAAATGTAATTGGAGTTCAAAGGAGAGACCAAGGCCCTGTAGGGGGTAGTATGTTGAGTTATAATGGCTTAGGCATTCTTAGGTCATCTAATATTAACTTAGAATAGGCAGTAGGCAGTGAACTTGGAGAGAGAAGACTCTGAAACTTTGCTCTCTCCCTCATTCCCTATTGGGGACTCTGTAAGGCAGGACGGGGAGTAGTGGCTTCCCTCTGTGGTATGGGAGTAGAAGTTCTCTGTTCAAAAACCTTTAGATCTTGTAAACAGGGATCTAAATCAGCAGTCCCCAATCTTTTGGCACCAGGGACTGGTTTCGTAGAAGACAGTTTTTCCATGGACTGTGGGGCTTGCAGGTGGATGGTTTTGGGATGATTCAAGCTCATTACATTTACCGTGTACTTTATATTATTATTATATTATAATATATAATGAAATAATTATACAACTCACCATGTTGTAGAATCAGTGGGACCCCGAGCTTGTTTTCCTGCAACTAGATGGCCCCATCTGGGGGTGATGGGAGACAGTGACAGATCATCAGGCATTAGATTCTCATAAGGAGCATGCAACCTAGATCCTTTGCATATGCAGTTCACAATAGGGTTCATACACCTATGAGAATCTAATGTCTCTGCTGATCTGATAGGAGGTGGAGCTCAGGCGGTAGTGCGAGTGATGGGGAGTGGCTGTAAATACAGATGAAGCTTCGCTCGCTCGCCCACCACTCACCTCCTGCTGTGTGGTCTGGTGCCTAACAGGTCATGGACTTGTCTGGTCTGTGGCCCAGGGATTGGGGACCCCCGATCTAAATAGCAAAGCTGAATAAAGTATGCCTATCCCACCTGATAAAAATTTAAAGTTGTTATGATTTGGCATGGCGAGTCAAAGTTTTGAGTAATCTGGTGTTCATCAGTATTGACAGGTAGAGAAGATAAGGATGTTTTGAGCTCATCAAGACAGGAGGAGACACCTGTTGGGACAAGAGAGCCCAGCAGCAGACTGGTTCTCCCATCCTCGTTCCCTATCATATGATGCTGGTTGGGAGAATGCTGGGGAAATACTGTGATCTGGTAAGTTAAATCTTTGGAAAAGCATTTTTTTGAGTCAGGCTTGCTCTGGACATTGCCTGACTCCTGTGGTTTGGAGGTTGCCAGGGGGATGACACATTCCTTCAAGATTCTGGTTTCTTTCCTGGCCAGATCTAGCAGAGCCAAGATTTATTGGGTGCCTGCAGGCTGTCAGAAGAACTCCATCCTTGCTTCTCTGTCCCTACTGTGCACTGATTCCTGCCTGAAGTCCTTCACTTCCCCCTTTGGCTAGGGACCCTTCCTTTCTTCCCTGCTGGATCCAGGGAGGAGGAGAGGCAACATCAGAACTGTGCTTCCACCATAGCTGTGGGGCTGTCTCTGTGTAACGTCCTGCTGGCCTAGAGTTTCTAGCTTCTAGTGTCACCTGTGGAACTACAAAATGTATCCTTATTCCAGGTTAAGTTCCTCTGCTATGCATTCTCATGTACTTCCTTTTTGAAATAATTATTAAATGAATGAGTGCTTATTCAGTATTCATTTTCCTGGGCTAGACTATGAGCTCCATAAGATCTGGAAAGAAGTCTGTCTTGCTCACTGCCATATTCCTATTGCCAAGCACAATAAAATCATTGTAGGCATTTCAAACAGGGAATTTAAAACAGGAAATTGGTTCCACGATGGACTGGGCTGAGAAGCCGAACGGGCTGGTTAAACAAGCACATATTAGTGGCAGCAGAAGCTGCTACCACCCTGAGGGCTGGAAGGACACAAGAAAGGAGTGGGGAACAACTTCATTCTGATTAACTTCATTCTGAATTATATGGAATTAAAAATGTTTTCTTCTGGTAGGAGTCCCCACAATACTAGTAAAAATGTAGGCCATTTAGCATTACTCTATTTGAAATCCACCATAGCCTTCTTGGGTTTCCAATCTGAAATCTGTAGGGATAATGTTCCTCAAAATGACAGAAACACCATTTCTGAGGCAAAGATCCAGCCTGTCCTGGGCAGGTTGGCCCTTGGTTAGGATTTCAGGTCACGCTTGCAGATCAGAACCCTGGGAGGCTTCCATCTCAGATGGGCTGTGACCTTTTGGAGACAGAGAAGGCTGTAATGCCACCTTTGTCCACCAGAGGGCTTCAGGGCCTCCCCTCATAGTCCAAACGGCTGAGATTTGGTGGCTCACCCATGCCGTGGCAGGGTGCTGCCTTGAGGGGTCTCCTCTTAAGTACCTCATGTGTTGGAGCAGATCTGGGGGTGCAGAGGCTGCCCTGATTCCAGAAGGGAGGAATTTTGTATTTGGTTCCCTCATTTTCTCTCGCACAGCTTCATTTTGTATTTAATAACAATTGATTTGAAAAATTTAAAAATCGGGAAATCAAAGTAGGGGTGTGTGTGTGTGCATTTTGTGGGCAGGGTAGTAAGAAGTGGGAATGATTCTGGTTACATTAATTCATGCCTGAACTAGCAGCTTAAACATTATTTAATGTTGTAGAAATTCAGAGATGGAAAAGTGACCTTGGAAATAATTTAGCATCCCTTCATTTATAGCTAAAGAAATGACTGTGGCCTTTGCTGCTTGCGAGATGCCTGGAAGGTTCAGAGCCTTTAGGAATGCAGCTAATACGTAAGGTTATTAAAGTGTTTTTGGTAAGATTTTATTTCAGCATTCCAATCTTTCTTCTCTTTTCTTAGACTCACCCTGAGCCTTAACAGCAGCAACAAAGCACAAAAAGGAATTTTTCAGTTTTCTATTGAAAGCACTTGGCTTTCTTGTTCTAATCCCATCATTGGTCTTTGGATTCTTTCCAGATTCCATTGAATCAGAAGATAGAAAGGCCTGACATGGTAGAAAAATTATCCAGGAAAATATTGGAGTGAGTAGAAAACCAGTCAAACTCCTAATTGCAAATTCTCTTAAAATTAATTTTAAAATGTTACTGAATAATTTTCAGCAGTACAGCAAAGACCAGTCACTGAAGTAACTTAAGGGAGAATGCACTAAACTGAAAAAAAAAATCATTGTGGGTTTCCTTAAAAAGTTTCAGGTAGGGTGGAGCAAGATGGCCGAATAGGAACAGCTCCAGTCTCCAACTCCCAGCGTGAGCGACACAGAAGACCGGTGATTTCTGCATTTTCAACTGAGGTACTGGGTTTATCTCACTAGGGAGTGCTGGACAATCAGTGCTGGTCAGTTGCTGCAGCCCGACCAGCGAGGGTTGAAGCAGGGCAAGGCATCGCCTCACCTGGGAAGCACAAGGGGGAAGGGAATCCCTTTTCCTAGCCAGGGGAACTGTGACACACAACACCTGGAAAATC
>NW_016815084.1:28867-38815 GCF_001698545.2 Rhinopithecus bieti
GGGAGGGATTGCATTGGGAGTTATACCTGATATAAATGATGAATTGATGGGTGCTGACGAGTTGATGGGTGCAGCACACCAACATGGCACAAGTATACATATGTAACAAACCTGCACGTTATGCGCATGTACCCTAGAACTTAAAGTATAATAAAAAAAAAAGCAAGACCCAACTATACACTGTTTATAAAAGACAATATAAAGGTACAGATAGGTTGAAAACAAAATATATATCTTGAAAATACTAAGCATAGGAAAACTGACACAACAATGTTATTATCAGGCAAAATGAAAGTATGACCCACTGACAATAAGAAGAAAGTTGAAGATAGCTCAAATAATAGAGTTAGTAATCAGCAATATTAAGGTATATCTATTAGTTACATATTGCTGCATGACAAATCACCCCAAAATTTAGGGTCCTAAAAAAAAAAACATGTATTATCAGGAATTTGGGAGAGACTTACCTGAGAAGTTCTTGTTTACAGTCTATCATGAGGTTGCAGTTAGGATGTTGACTTGATTAGGGCTGCAGAAGCCGCTTGCAAGAGGCTGAAAAGTTGATGCTGTTGTGAGCAGGAAGCCTCAATTCCTTGCCACTTGAACTTCTACACAGGGTAGCTTAGGAGTCCTCATGGCATGGCATCTGACTTCTCCAAAAGCAAGTTATCCAAAGGAGAGCAAGGCAGAAGGCTCAGAGCCTGGACTAGTGTGAAGGCTGAACCTAAAATTGCTTTGTATGATAAAGTGTTGGGAATTTTGAGTTTTGCCCTGAAGAGCAAGAAAGATAAGGATTGGAGCTTGGGACCTTAAGCAGAGTGATCTCTCACATGCCTTTTTAACTTGTTGCTGGATCTGATCTGAGCAGTATTCTCTTTGTATTATCTCAATCTTCATGAAAATCTCTTACACACAAAGATTTTGTGTTATTGTTCATTTGCAGGAATGCAACAGGCAGTCAATGCAACCCGTTTTATCAGCAAGGTCTTTAGTACCTGTATCTTGTGTTGACCTCGTATCTCATCCTGTGACTTAGAATGCCTTAACTGTCTGGGAATGCAGCCCAGTTGGTCTTAGCCTTATTTTACCCAGCTCCTGTTCAAGATGGAGTTACTCCGGTTCACATGCCTCTGACAGTTCCCCTCTCCCTTCTGTAAGAAAACCCTTAATCCTAAGGGTTGCAGAGGGACAAAGATCCATCTTTTGTAACTTCTTCAGACTGAATAGGGGTGATGATATTCCTACCTAACTATTAGGGTCTCTTGCATTCAGGGTAGACAGGAACTCAGTCAGAAAGTGTTGGTATGGTGAAGGTCGTTCATAACTGAGTTTTGACAAAAGGTGCTATATGAAAGATTAATAAATGTTCAGATTAAGAAAGCATTCAGTAAGCTTATCCTGCACTCCTACACAAAGAGTACAACAGAAATATATTCCACAAGAGTAAAACAAAATAAGTAAAATTATCCCAAGTAAACGAAATTGTGAGGCTTTCCATGAACTGGGAAATTTTTGGAACCAAGCTGATATGGGGTCGCTAGCTGATTCCAGTGTTCCCAGAATTAGACTGCTGATCTAGATTTTTATATTACCCATCCCTCTTGTTTCTTCTAAGCAGCAGTCAGAGATCCCTGCTTGGTTCACAGGAACAAGCAGTCTGTCTAAATTGCAGAAACAAACTTATAAACAACTGATGAGACTAGAATTTAATAACAAGTGTACCATAGTTCTTGAAACATAATATTTATCTCTCCAGTTTCTCATTTTTACTAAAGACAAATCACGGTAAGACTGATTTGCTTTCTTATATTTGGCCTGATTCTTTGTATAACGTGCAGCAAAAATAATTTTTCACATAATCTCTTCTTAAATTGACTTTGATGGAACTTGGTTCTACAGAAGGAATCTCAGATAAGACTTTTTTAGAGCCGAGCCCTGTGATGGGTTTGTACCCTCAGATACCTAGGAGTTAAGTAAATTTCTCTCCTTTTGAGGTCCCAAGATAACTTGGGGCTCCTGGACATGTGAGAAAGTGACATTCTTTACTTACCACAGGTCAGAAACCCTGTACAGGGACTGTGTAGGCAAGGTATGAGGCCACTTCCCCAAGGGGCTTTTATTGGCTCTATAACTCTAATTCCTTAAAGGAAAGCACACAATTCCAGTTAAAGCCTTGGTAAAATAACCAATTTTTCCAATTGTATTTTGTTACAAAAGAAAACAGATTCTTATTGAATTTATACCATACTATATCATCACAAATTATGGCAACTATATTGCCATAAATTAAGAATACTCACGGCCAGGCGCGGTGGCTCAAGCCTGTAATCCCAGCACTTTGGGAGGCCGAGATGGGTGGATCACGAGGTCAGGAGATCGAGACCATCCTGGCTAACACGGTGAAACCCCATCTCTACTAAAAAATACCAAAACCTAGCCGGGCGAGGTGGTGGGCGCCTGTAGTCCCAGCTACTCAGGAAGCTGAGGCAGGAGAATGGCATGAACCCGGGAGGCGGAGCTTGCAGTGAGCTGAGATCTGGCCACTGCACTCCAGCCTGGGTGACAGAGTGAGACTCTTTCTAAAAAAAAAAAAAAAAAAAAAAAATACTCACAAATAGGATGTGAGGGCAATCTGGCTGCAACCTCTGTCACCCCATTGATTGTCAGGGTTGATTTGGCTGATCTGGCTGGCTACGTGGGTGTCCCCTTTCTCCCTCACCACTCCATGTGCGTCCCTCCCACAGTTGTGTGCTCAGTTGAAGAGGATGACTGTCCCCAATAGAGGAGCACTGGTCTTTGGTCAAGGGTATATGAGTAGCTCCCTGCTAGAACCTCCAAACAAGCTCTGAAGAATACTCACAAATATTTTCCAAATTCTGGAGAAATCAGCTAGAGTAAAACAAATATGCTCCAAATGTTGTTCATAGGAGTATACTTTACTCAATTGCTAAAAACTATAGATAGCTCAAAAGTTTCCTTGACTCTGAAAAACAAAACAAAGGATCAGCAACAATTTAAGCAAAGTTAAAAGATTACATCAGTTTTTTATTGGTTCAGTTAATTTAGTTAACTCCTGTTTGGCTTGATATTCATGAACATTTTGGTTCTCCATGAGAGTCCTGAAAGTTTTTTTTCTCAATTCTGATGTCACCATCTCCAAAGTCATTAAAAAAACCTGCATTCAAGAACACTTGCTAGAGTTCTATAGCTGATTATAACCCACTTTCTAAAGAGGATTAAAACAAGACAACAATTGTTTGTGGATGACAAAAAGTCTTAGGACAGTCACTATTAAAGCCACAATTGATAAGGAACTTTGGTTACTTTTGTGGCATAGTAAATTTTATATAACAATTATAATTATTACTGATAAGGTAAACTAAGTCTTATCAGAATTGTAGGAGTTTCCCATGATTTTGGAACACATACCAATAACATATTTATACAAAAACAGCCTAAAGAAAACCAAACATCAAACATTTCATATGTGACAATGCTTCCTGTATGATTTTTATATGAAATAAGCCAAATTTCACTTTTACATGAGTGTACTACTGTTAAACCCAATTCTTAATAAAACCTTATAGACATATCTACCCAATTTTAATGTTTGACCACAAAGTAAGATTCTCATAAACCTTTTACAACCCTTTATAATTTTTTGTTAAAGAGCAGATTAGTTAGTGCTCTAAGGAAAGCCTGTTGTGCTTTTATTCCGGTGTTCAGTTTACAGAAAAACTGAATAATACCCCCTTTAATTTTAGCCAATATGTTCACACACAGAATTTATTTTACCAGATTAACTTTTCACAAATCTTCCACAAATTGTTTAAACCTTCAGCTTTATTCTATCTAACTTAAAAAATTCTTTAACCCTCTAAACTTAGGCAAAAATCCACATTCCCATGAGTTTTAATAATCTTTCACTAAAAGTACATTCTAGTTTCCTTACATGCCTTGTTTTTCAGTAGTCTCAATTACATGTTATGGTGATAACTCTTAGCGAATTTTATGTTTGGTGAAAACCTTGGTAAGTAAGTAATTTAAATTATGTATGTACCAGGTGTGGAGCCTAGCCTAGGACACACCAGGCAGAAGTGCAGATAAAGGCTGACTCTCCAGCATAGGTAGGAGGTGTGGTTAACTCCACATGTTCCCAGGCCTTATCTAGAATCTAATGTCTACAAGGTAGGAAAACTGAACAATTTTCAAAGGTCAAAGAAGCAGTTTATGACTTTAAAGCATTTAGCAAACTTAATATCTGACCTGCATAATTTAGACCAAATGTTTACATTTTAAAGATATTTTATTTTACCAATGATCTTTAAGACTGTCTTTATTTCCCAAAGTTTACTTAAGTCACATGAACTAAAAGGCATTATACTTTTACTTTTCTGACAAAATATTTGATTTAAGCTCTTATTATTATTAAACCAATTAATTAAAGCTTTTAAATATATAAACATTACACACATAATACATATAAATACCTAGGCAGACAGAAGAAGATAAAGAGCTCATTCCCCTAAGCCGGGATTTGAACCCTGAGCCCAGGCCGCCATTGTGAAAAGAGAAAGCATGGCCACATGGTTATAAGGTGAAGCTCCCAAGGACATGATTGACCAGTTTGCTGGGTCGTCTTGAAAAGCAGGCTTACAAGTGTCCTAAGCCTGTGTTTTATCCTAAGTTACCCCTCTTTATGACAGAACATTACAGAAAGATGCACAAAGCACACCAGACCAGATTGGCTACAGCTTAAGACTAGCCTCAAAAATTCTTTTTCCCACTAATCAAAACTTTACAGGAGATAAAGAGTGATTTTTACCGTTCTTTCAACCGGTTTGCACAGGGAGAGAAAGAGGAAAGCATTGCCTGGGCAAGGTGGGGAAGGTGAGGCACTCAGAGAGGTCAGAGAAAGACTCATCCACTGCAGCAACACTGAAAAGTTCAGGTGGCAGGTTGTTGGTAGCAAAGGGATAATTTTAGCAGTCTCATCAGCTCTTAAGTTTCCTCTTTCATGGAGGAAAAAGCTCCCTGTGTCCCACAATCCTGTACATGCCTAATCCTGTCACCCACAGCCATCAGTGAAGAGTGCAAGGCAGATTGATCCAAAGAGAATAGTGGCTAACATCCCATAGTGCTAAATCCATTCTTAGCCAAAAGGGACTTTACCGAGAGGGGCCTCTAACCCCGTAAATCTTAGGAAGGGACTCTCACCCTACTAAGTTGGGCCTCTAACCCAAGGTTAGTTAAGTGTCCTTGCCTTTTATTAAGAGGGGTCTCTAACCCACTCTGTCTTAGGAGAGACTCTATCTCCCCTAAGTTGGGCCTCTAACCCAATCCCATTCTTTGCATGGGTACCCCACCACTTACCCAAATTCACCCAATCAATGCTGTAGTCTATTTCCTTTGGGTTGTAGGGGGGTTCTCCTCAGTGTCATCCTATCCATGGTTCACCAGAAATATGTTACCAAACCCCATTACATATCCAAAGTTAGCCTTTGGGTTGTGGATTTCTGCACTATAATCCCTTTGTGATCACCAAAAAGATGTTACAGGATAGGGGTACCAATCCAGATCCCAAGAGAGGGTTATTGAATCTCACACAAGAAAGAATTCAGGGTGAGTCTACAGAGTAAAGTGAAAGCTAGTTTATTAGGAAAGTAAAGAAATAAAATAATGGCTACTCCATAGACAGAACAGCTCATTTTTATGGGTATTTCTTGATTATACGCTAAACAAGGGGTGGATTATTCATGCCTCCCCTTTTTAGACCATATAAGGGTAACTTCCTGACTTTGCCATGGCATTTGTAAACTGTCATAGTGCTGGTGGGAGTGTAGCAGTGAGGAAGACCAGAGATCACTCTTGTCACCATTTTGGTTTTGGTGGGTTTTGACTGGCTCCTTTACTGCAACTTGTTTTATCAGCAAGGTCTTTACGACCTGTATCTTGTGCTGACCTCCTATCTCACCCTGTGACTTAGAATGCCTTAGCTGTCTGGGAATGCAGCCCAGTAGGTCTCAGCCTTATTTTACCCAGCTCCTATTCAAGATGGAGTTGCTCTGGTTCACACACCCCTGACAGATGTATTGATATATTATCATTTCTGATATTGTAATACTATCTACATCCTGTAATGTGGTAAACATCTGCAGCATTCACATTGTGCATGCTCAGCTATTCTTCATTACTGATAGTTGAGAGTTATCCCAGAAAGTAGAAATCTGGGCATACGTAGTAAAAGACCCATCTATATTTGAATCCTGTGCGTAATGTATTTAATTTCTGCTGTTATCTGCCATTCTTATATCAGCTTTCTTCTTATCAATGTATTACTCTCTTTCTTTGGAATTATTAATGCTTGATAGCACCCCTTCACACATTTTGTCCCCTTCTTCACCATTAAAGCCCAAAAAGTGCAGTGACTCTTTCTGAATTAAAGATACAAATATACTTTTAAATTTTTTTTATAGAGATGGAGTCTTGCTATGTTGACCAGGCTGGTCTTGACCTCCTGGCCTTAAGCCATCCTCCCATCTAGGCCTCCCAAAGCTGGGATTACAGGTGTAAGCCACCACATCCAACCCACAATATACTTTTAACTAGATCTCTCTCAGTCCCTGAATCAGATGTCTTTTCTGTCTAAATATAACCCTGTTTCTAATTGGGTGTTCATCATCAGGAAATACAGTGTGACTGTGATTCAGTTTAGGGAAGGGACTGAGAATCTCTCTCTCTCTCTTTTTTTCTTTTTGAGACAGAATCTTGCACTGTCACCCAGGCTGGAGTGCAGTGGCTCTATCTTGGCTCACTGCAACTTCTGCCTCCTAGGTTCAAGCGATTCTCCTGTCTGTCTCCCGAGTCGTTGGGATTACAGGCGTGCACCACCATGCCTAGCTGTTTTTTGTACTTTTAATAGAGACGGGGTTTCACCATGTTGGTGAGGCTGGTCTTGAAATCCTGACCTCAGGTGATCCCCCTGCTTTGACTTCCCAAAGTGCTGGGATTATAGGTGTGAGCCACTGTGCCCAGCCCCCCCCCCTTTTTTTTTTTGAGACAGGTTCTCACAATGTCAGGCTGGAGTGCAGTGATGTGACCATAGCTCACTGCAGCCTTGAACTCCTGGGCTCAAAATATTTTACTGCCTCAGCCTTTCAAGTAGTTGGTACTCCAGGCTTGTACCACCATGCCTGACTTATTTTATTTTATTTTATTCATAGAGACAGAATCTCACAATATCTCTATATTTATAAAGTTCCACAGGTATTCTGACATGTTCCTGTGGTTGAGAGCCACTGCACAAGAGAACTCCATATCTGCTTCTCTCTGCATCTCTGCTCCACTACTCTCTTGTTACCAAATGGACATTTGCACTGTGAAGGAGAAGATATTTCAGCTATGAAAGTGGGCAAAAGACTCAGCATAACTGAGGACTACCTTGGTTCTGGGGTAAGTTGCAAACTGGATGAGAGTGTCCTTTGCAATCAAAGGGCTTAAGTAAAACAACTAGTATGCTGTGGTGATTAATTGCAAGTGTCAAGTTGGCTGGGCCATGGCACCCAGATGTTTTGTCAAATACCAGTCTGGATGTTGTTATGAAGGTATTTTTTAGATAAGATTAACATTTAAATTGGTAGGCACTGAGTAAAACAGATTATCCTTTATAATGTGATGGGCCTCATCCAATCAGCTGAAGGTCTTAAGATAAAACAGACTGAGATACTCTGAAGAAGAGGGAATTCTGTAAACAGACTGTCTTTGGATTCAGCTACATCAGTTCTTTCCTGGGTCTCCATCCTCCTTGCCTATCTAGCAGATGTGGACTTGCCAGCCTCCACAATCATAAGAGCTAATCCTAATCCTTTAAAATAAATCTCTCTGGTTCTCTGTCTCTGTCTCTGTCTCTGTCCATCTCTCTCTCTCCACACATGCATACACACATACATACAGACAGAGAGTCCCCAACTTACTATGGTTTGACTTACAATTTTTTGACTTTACGATGGTGCAAAAACAATACACATCCAATTAGAAACCATATCATTGTGTTTTTCACTTGCAGTACAGTATTCAATACATTGCATGAGACATTCAGCACTTTACCATAAAGTAGGCTCTGCATTATATAATTCTGCCCAATAGTAGGCTAATGTGAGTGTTCTGAACATGTTTAAGGCAGACTAGGCTAAAGCTATGATTTTCAATAGGTTAGGTGTATTAAATGCATTTTCAACTTTTTATATTTTCAACTTACAATGGGTTTATAAGGATGTAACCCCTTTGTAAATTGAGGAGCATCCGTATGTGTGTGTGTGTGTGTGTGTGTGTGTGTGTGTAAGTTTCTGTTTCTCTGGAGAACTTTAATACATAGGCATTTCTTGGTTTCCCACCGTTGTCCTTTTCTGAAAACTTTGTTAATAGGTTTATCTCTGTGTTGTGATTACTTGACTTTTTCTTTGGATACAGCCCCAGGGAAAAATCCTGAAGATCGCTTTCCTGCAGAAGAAGGTCAGGTCTTGATTCCTGAGTTAGCCCAAGCCTGAGGTTATCTCCGGGGGTAAACTTGACCCTTGGTGGTATAGAATAATGACCCTTGGAAGAGGTGGTAGTCTTTTGAGAGTATGAAGCAGACTCAGCAGAATAGGACTGCTATTCTGAACATGACCCCCAAAATACATGTGTTGGAAACTTAATCCCAATGCAACAGTGTTGGGAGGTGAGGTCTAATGAGAGATGTTTAGGTCATGAGGGCTCTGCCCTCATGAATACATTAATGCCACTATGAAAAGGGCTTTCAGAAGTGAGTTTTCCCCCTTCCACCTTCTTCCACCTGAGGAGACAGTATTCCACTTCTCCAGGGGACACAGCAACAAGGCACCACCTTGGAACCAGAAGCTAAAGATGTCAGCACCTTGATCTTGGAGATTTCCCAGCCTCCAGGACTATGAGAAATAACTTTCTGTTCTTTATAAATTGCCCAGTCTGTTGTATTCTGTTATAACAGTGCAAGATAGACTAAGACAGGGACCCAAGGGCTGGACCAAATGTTGGTATTGACACTCTCGTAATTATTGTGGGATTTAACACTGAGTACAATGAATAACTGAAGAGACGTGCATAAATAAAAAGAATACATTATCAATATAAACAGATATCTGGCTTAGTTTGCGTTTTTCCTTCATTCTTTTATCCCTGGGAATCTTGAGAAGCAGAGTTCTCCTGACATTTGGACTCAGGACTTTCAATGACAAATTTCTGATATGATTAAATTCTTTCGAACTAGCTTTCTATAGGGTTCACAACACGAGCAAAAATTTCTATGTCATTGCAGCTAAAATGTGGTACTAAAAGAAAAAATACTCCTTTTTTCACTTTTTTCTTCAATTTTCATGAGTCTTTCTGCAAGCTTCTTTTGTTATGTGGTACAGAAATGTTTCTGAAAATGTGGCAACCTGTGAATCAAAGTGAGAAAATACTCACTTTCAGGCCAGCTATTCATCTTGGGTGCTTTTCTTTTCTTCCTTCTTTTTTTTTTTTTTTTTTTAGTTTCTCTAAGTTTATTGGAAATGCCATCATTAATTTTTTCTTTTATTTATTTATTTATTTTTTATTATTATACTTTAAGTTCTAGGGTACATGTGCACAACTTGCAGGTTTTTTACATATGTATACTTGTGCCATGTTGGTGTGCTGCACCCATCAACTCGTCAGCACCCATCAACTAGTCATTTACATCAGGTATAACTCCCAATGTAATCCCTCCCCACTCCCCACTCCCCATAAGAGGCCCCGGGGTGTGACGTTCCCCTTCCTGTGTCCAAGTGATCTCATTGTTCAGTTCCCACCTATGAGTGAGAACATGCGGTGTTTGGTTTTCTGTTCTTGCAATAGTTTGCTGAGAATGATGGTTTCCACCTTCACCCATTTCCCTACACAGGACATGAA
>NW_016815084.1:40089-46018 GCF_001698545.2 Rhinopithecus bieti
AAGGCAGGCCTGGTGGTGACAAAATCTCTAAGCATTTGCTTATCTGTAAAGGATTTTATTTCTCCTTCACTTATGAAACTTAGTTTGGCTGGATATGAAATTCTGGGTTGAAAATTCTTTTCTTTAAGAACGTTGAATATTGGCCCCCACTCTCTTCTGGCTTGTAGAGTTACTGCCGAGAGATCTGCTGTTTGTTTGATGGGCTTCCCTTTGTGGGTAACCCAACCTTTCTCTCTGGCTCGCCTTAACAGTTTTTCCTTCAACTTTGGTGAATCTGACAATTATGTGTCTTGGAGTTGCTCTTCTCGAGGAGTATCTTTGTGGCATCCTCTGTATTTCCTGAATTCAAATGTTGGCCTGCCTTAATAGGTTGGGGAAGTTCTCCTGGATGATATCCTGAAGAGTGTTTTCCAACTAACTTGGTTCCATTTTCCCGCTCATTTTCAGGCACCCCAATCAGATGTAGATTTGGTCTTTTAACATAATCCCATACTTCTTGGAGGCTTTGTTCATTTCTTTTTCCTTTTTTTTCTTTAGACTTCCCTTCTCTCTTCATTTCATTCATTTGATCCTCAATCGCTGATACTCTTTCTTCCAGTTGATCGAGTCAGTTACTGAAGCTTGTGCATTTGTCACGTATTTCTCGTGTCATGATTTTTATCTCTGTCAGTTCATTTATGGCATTCTCTGCATTGATTATTCTAGTTATCCATTCTTCCATTCTTTTTTCAAGATTTTTAGTTTCTTTATGCTGGGTACGTAATTCCTCCTTTAGCTCTGAGACATTTGATGGACTGAAGCCTTCTCTCAACTCATCAAAGTCATTCTCCATCCAGCTTTGATCCATTGCTGGTGATGCGCTGCGTTCCTTTGCAGGGGGCGATGCACTCTTATTTTTTGAATTTGCAGCTTTTCTGCCCTGCTTTTTCCCCATCTTTGTGGTTTTATCTGCCTTTGGTCTTTGGTGATGGTGACATACTGATGGGGTTTTGATGTGGGTGTCCTTCCTGTTTGTTAGTTTTCCTTCAAACAGTCAGGACCCTCAGCTGTAGGTCTGTTGGAGATTGCTTGGAGACCCTGTTTGCCTGGGTGTCAGCAGCAGAGGCTGCAGAAGATAGAGTATTGCTGAACAGGAAGTGTACCTGTCTGATTCTTGCTTTGGAAGCTTCATCTCAGGGGTGTATCCCGCCATGTGAGGTGTGGGGTGTCAGTCTGCACCTAGTGGGGGATGTCTCCCAGTTAGGTACTCAGGGATCAGGGACCCACTTGAGAAGGCACTCTGTCCATTCTCAGATCTCAATCTCTGTGTTGGGAGATCCACTGCTCTCTTCAAAGCTGTCAGGCAGGGTCGTTTGCATTTGCAGAGGTTTCTGCTGCTTTTTGTTTAGGTGTGCCGTGTCCCAGAGGTGGAGTCTACAGAGACAGGCAGGCCTCCTTGAGCTGCTGTGGGCTCCACCCAGTTTGAGCTTCCCAGTGGCTTTGTTTACCTACTTAAGCCTCAGTGATGGCGGGCTCCCTTCCCACAGCCTTGCTGCTGCCTTGCAGTTAGATCACAGACTGCTGTGCTAGCAATGAGGGAGGCTTCATGGGTGTGGGACCCTCCCGGCCACGTGTGGGATATAATCTCCTGGTGTGCCATTTGCTAAGACCTTTGGTAAAGTGCAGTATTGGGGTGGGAGTTACCCAGTTTTCCAGGTGTTGTGTGTCTCAATTCCCCTTTCTAGGAAAAGGGATTCCCTTCCTTCTTGCACTTCCCAGGTGAGGCGATGCCTCACCCTGCTTCAGCTCTTGCTGGTCAGGCTGCAGCAGCTGACCAGCACCGATTGTCCGGCACTCCCTAGTGAGAAGAACCCAGTACCTCAGTTGAAAATGCAGAAATCACCCATCTTCTGTGTCACTCGCGCTGGGAGCTGGAGACTGGAGCTGTTCCTATTGCTCTGCCCTCCCTTGGGTGCTTTTCTAAAACATATTCATCACTTCTGTGAGCCCATGCTTTTATTCATTCTCTCTATGCCTTTTCCAATGGTGCCTCAGTTTTCCCTGGCCTCTCCACACTCAACTAAATGCAAAAGAATAAAAACCAAATTGATAATTTCTTGAAGAATTCTCAGATAAATCATTATTTTCCAAACAAATAAACAAGTCAGATGATTGTACTTAACTTAGAAGTGAAATGTTATAAAAATGTTTTGATTCATTAGCAGCTTATCTGTTTCTTTCCCTTTTTTCTTTCCTATTCTTCCTTCACTCATGCAGGAATTCAGTTAATGTAAGAATCATTCCATTAGCTCTGCTACTCTGGCTGCAGGCTCTAATGTAACCAAGTGATTCTCAGTGTATGGGGGACTCCCTGTCTCCAGCATTTGGAAACCTATTCCAGGCTTCTCAGCCTGATGGGGACTTCTGGGAGAATGGCTGTTTAGGGGAAGGAAGTTCCCTGGATTCTCACTGTTAACTGTTTCTCACAAACCTCCCTGAAGTTCCTGTTGCTGGCAACAACCCTTCTCCCCTAGCCCAGTGATTAAGTCACCATGGAATTCCAAATCTAACTGCATGAGGGAAGGGGCCCTGTTTGTGAATGCTGCAAGGAAGACAACTACTCTACACTTTTATTTCTGCCTAAGCAGGATCATAAACTTTCCAACTTCCAGCCTTTCTAGCTAAGTACAGTGAGTTGGTATTCTGATGATTTGGTCAGAAGCCCATTTTGACCTAAATCAAGTCAATAACATATTCTAGCACCTTCACCATCACACTTTTATAAGGAGAACCTAATACAAAAATTAGGTAGGCATGGTGGCCCATGCCTGTAGTCCCAGCTTCTCAGGAGGCTGAGGTAGGAGGACTGCTTGAGCCTGGGAGGTCAAGGCTGCAGTGAGCCCAGATCATGCCACTCTCCTCCAACCTGGGTGACAGAGAGAGATCCTGTCTCCAAAAAAAAAAAAAAAAAAAAAAGAGAGAAGAAGAAGAACCTGACATACACTGAACTATTTTGATACAATAGTGAAGAAATTACGACACAAACTAAAACAGATGTCACATAACATTCAAAATGTGTTTACCTTTGCTTCATTCCTGGCCTCAGAATGAGGCTTTGGGAGTTGAGCTCTGTGGTCCTGTGGTGTTTGCTACATACATTACTTGAATTTTTTTTAAACCCTTTGATGGGGGGATTGGATGGGAGGCTGGAAAGCTGAGCCTTTAGGGGAAAGTAAGGGTAATTGTTTAAAGAATATTGAGATGCAGCAACTCCTTCTTCCCAAGGCTCATGATGGGGTGGGTATTAACAGCAAGGGATCATGCCTTTCCAAAGAAATCTCTTTACAAATCTCTTCAAAATGGGGTATGTCCCTTTCCATACCCTGATTCCTTTTTTATGTTCTCAAACTAGGTGGGAGGTTTTAAAGTCATGGAACAGATTTTAAACATTTTCTTTAAATATTTGCATATGATGACCTGGCTTTGTAATTTCACATTTATAATATCTTATGCCTTCATCAAAACTTCAATTTAAACATCCTGTTTTACATATAAATTAAAAAATAGAATTACAGGGAAATAAAGGCAAATACACAAACACAGGAGGAGATTCTAACACATTTTTTTAAAAAAGACACCAAGTAGACAACATCAATAAATATATATCAAGTATTTAGAAATAAACCTAACGAAATATGCACAAATTTTTCATAGGAAAAGTTAAAATCTGTATTGAAAGATAAAGAACAAAAGGCAAATGTAAACAAATGTTTATGTTTCTGGATGAGAAAACAGCACTGTAAAGATGTCAATTATCCCCTAAATTAGCCTACAAATTCAATGCAATCCCAACTGAAATTTCAGCAGGATTTTCAGGAAACTGTTCTAAACTGGCAAAGGAAAAGTCAAGGCACTCAAAAGCTTAAACAATTTTAAAAGAGAACACAGGTATGTGTGTGTGAGAAAGGTTTGCTTGCCCTGTTAGCCAAAAGGTATTGAAGGTTCTAGAATTCAAAACAATGTGATGTCATCACTGGAGAAGAGAAATAAACCATGAAATGGAGTAGAGGGCCCAGACACGGATCCATACTCATGTGGGACCCAGTGGACAGTAGAGGAGGCATCCAAGCTCAGTAAGGAAAGGAGCAACTATTCAGAAGAAAGGCTGGGAAAACTGGAACACCTTTTGGGAAAAAATAAAATTAGATCACAACCTTATATAACTAGAAAAATAGATTTTAGATCACTGAAAGCAAATATAACTTTTAAATGATTAGAAAAGTATGTAGAAATGTATTTCTGTGATTTGGAGATGGGTGAACTTCCTAAACAAGGTATAAAAACTAAAACTGCAAAGGAAAAGATCAATATATTTGGTAATATTAAAATTTAAAACTTCTGTGTAACAAAGGATACTGTAAACAGGCTTAAAGGACAAGTGGCAGTCCATGATAGCACATTTGCAACAAATAACAAGTGAAGGATTCACTTTCAAATATACAAATAGATCTCACAAATGTAAAGAAAAGGCAGTATAGAAATATGGCCAAAAGAGAGGAGCAGGCAATTCACAGAAGAGGAAACCAAAACAGTAAATAAAAACGTAAAAGATCCTCAAACTCCTAGTAACTATGAAGAATAAAATTAAAACTAATTTATGTCTTTTTTTTTTTACTAATTGGAGTGACAAAACTTTAAAACATTGTTATTACAAATGTTGGAAAAACATGGCAGCTATGGACTACCTATTTATACAGTATTTTTGGAAAACAATTTGATGTCAATGATCATTTTAAATGTTCCTACCCTTCAATCCTCAGCAAGAATCATCCATTCCAAAAGTTTCTATTTACTTTCTTGTCCAAACCAGGACATTCCTTGAAAAATTGCAGTCTTTGCTATCTCAATTTCTGTGACATACTTCAGGCCCATGGAACTTTCAACATTCTTCCTTACCAGCCCCCACCCTGGCCCAGGGCCTTGGAAAGCAGAGGACTGTCTCTGGACTTCCTTTACCCCACACGCAAAACACTTTTGTCTGCAGGACTGCTGCACCCTAATAGCTTAGAGACTACTCCTGTTGTTTGCTGCTTGGAAGGATAGCCCGAGTTCTCTCACTCAGGCCCTAAACATTAAGGGGAATTATATCTGGTCATTAGTTACCCCAGCTCTAGACTAAGCACAAACAGGGCACTTACACCACTGCCACTCTACATCTCCACTCCAAATTTTTCTCTCTCCCCAGCTCATAGGAATTTTCTAGTCTGTTTATTGTCTTGTGTTTTTTTTCTGGTTTCTTTTTGTGTGTGTATCCAAGGCCTGGACCATGCCTCTTGAATTTAGAGGCTAAAAATGTGATACTTTATTCACTGAATTATCCCAACCACTCTCTTACAGGGTGTGGTGGTTTTAAAATACGTTCATAATTTAATTGACATCCCTCCCTTCAAGTGGTAGAACCAAATTTATCTCCCTTTGAGTGTGGACTGGACTTAGTATCTTCTAATGACTAGAATAGAGTGGAAGTGACACTATGCACTTGGGAGATGTTATAGTCTGTTTCACTCTGCTATAACAGAACACCTGAGACTGGGTAATTTATAAAGAACAGAAATTTATTTCTCACAGCTCTGGATGCCTGGAAGATCAAGGCACTGGCAGATTTGGTGTCTGGTAAGAGCCTGGTCTCTGCTTCAAAGATGGTGCCTTGAACACTACATCCTCTTTGGAGGATGTAGTGTTATTCCTTACACAGCAGAAGTGTGGAAGAGACAGAACCCATTTCCACAAGCCCTTTTTATAGCAGCATTAATTCCTTCATGAGGGTGTGGCCTTCATGACCCAATTCCTCTTAAAAGGCCCCACCTACCAACACTATTGCATTGGGGATTAAGTTTCTAACATGTGAATTTTGAAACACACTTTCTTTCTTTTTTTTTTTTTTTTTTTT
>NW_016815084.1:46200-57089 GCF_001698545.2 Rhinopithecus bieti
CGCTGTGTTTTTTTTTTTTTTTTTTTTTTTTTTTTTTTTTTTTTTTTTTTTTCCGAGGGCCCAGAGAGCAAGTTTATTTGGTGAATGCTGACGGCAAACATCATCCAAGAGAGACAAGATGGGAAAGGTGCTGAGACAAGAGAGCCTAGGGAAACTTCAGGCTAGATACAAAATTCACACAGGGAAAGGCACGGAGTCGGGAGACTGGGAGGGTCCTCAGCCATTCAGCACCATGCGGACGAGCTCTTCATAGTTGATACAACCATTGCTGTCCTCATGCCCTGCCACCAGCATCTCTACTTCTTCCTCTGTCATCTTCTCACCCAGTGTGACAAGAACATGCCGGATTTCAGCACCCATGACGGTGCCATTTCCTTCCTTGTCAAACACCCGAAGTCCTTCGACATAATCCTCATAGGTGCCCTGGTCCTTGTTCTTGGCCACTGTCTGCAGCATGGGCAGAAAGTGCTCAAAGTCCAGCACCTTCACATTCATCTCATCACTCTTGGGGTTCCCCAGGACCTTGAGCACCTCGGCGTTGGTAGGGTTCTGGCCCAGGGCCCTCATCACGTCCCCACACTGGCTGTACAGGATCTTGCCATCACCTGTTCAGTCAAACAGCTGGAAGGCCTCCTTGAACTCTGCGGTCTGGTCTTCGGTGAAGTCACACATCTTGACTGCTCAGCTCTGTGGGACCTTTTCCTGCAGTAATGGCCGAAACACACTTTCAAACCATAGCAGGAAAGTATGGTCATAAAAGGTACTGCAACTTCCTGCTCACTCTCTTTTAGATCATTCATGCACAGGCAGGCCAGAGGCCATGATGTGAGGTCACTTAAGCAGCCTATGGTAAGGCCCATGTAATGAGGAACTGAGGCCTGCTGCCAACAGCCATATGAGTGAGCCATCCTAGAAGCAGATGCTCCAACCTATGTCCATCCCAGCTGACACCCTGAGAGTAACAACGTGAGAGACTCTGAGCCATCACAACCCAGGTGAGCTTACCCACAAAAACTATAAGCTAATAAATATTTGTTGTTTTAAGCTACTATGTTCTGGAGTAACTTGTTACACAGAAATAGACAACTGAGACACTGAGGGAATTGGCAGCATCTTGTCTCATGTCCAGAATGGGGGTAATCAAAGATGGAAGAAAAGGACATCTGGATTAATCTTTGTTAGGAGCTGAGTTGTGTCCCCACAAGATTGATATGTTGAAGTCCTAACCCCCAATACCTCAGAATGCAGCTGCATTTGGAGACAGTGTCTTTAAGAGGTAATTGAGATTAAAGGAGGTCATTGGAGAGGGCCCTAGTTCAATGACTCGTGTCTTTATAAAAACGGATTAAGATACAGACACGCATAGAGGAAAAGACCAAGGAGAGAGGCCTCACAGTGAAACCAAACCTGCCAGTACTTTGATCTTGGACTTCTAGCCTCCAGAACTGTAAGGAGTTAAAGTTCTATTGATTAAGCCACCCAGTCTGTTGTGTTTGTTATAGCAACCCTAGCAGACTAATACAGTATTCCAAATTATTATTATATCATGTTCTCCCAGTAGTGAAGATTTGCCTCCTAATGCAAAAAAAACACAATCATATGGAAGCTCCAAACTCCCTTCCAAACAGGCAGAAATGAGGACTCTGTCTAAAACTGTATTGTCCAATACAGTAGCCACTTACCATATGTGACTACTGAAAACTTGAAATGTGGACAACGTGATGAAGAAACTGTATTTTAAATTTTAATGAAATTTCATTTTAATTTAAAATTGATACTCAGTTCAGTTATGGGAAAACTTTTGTGTTGAAACAGCTTGGACCTGTGAATCTATTTTTTTCAACTATAAATGTTAGGAAATCTAAATATATACCAAGTATTTCTGATGAAATTTAGCATTTGAATTGAGATGTGCTGTCAGTACAAAATACGTATTGGATTTCAAAGCCTTCAGGGAAAAAAATAAAAAGGCCCAGGTGCAGTGGCTCACACTTGTAATCCCAGCACTTTGAGAGGTTAAGGTGGGTGGCTCACTTAGGCCAGGAGTTTGAGACCAGCCTGGAAAACATGGCAAAACCCTGTCTCTACAAACAAACAAACAAAAATACAAAAAAATTAGTCAGGCACAATAGCATGCACCAGTAGTCCCAGCTACCTGGGAGGCTGAGGTGAGCAGATGCCTGAGCCCAGGAGGTAAAGGCTGCAATGAGCTGTGATCATGCCACTGTAATCCAGCCTGGGTGACAGAGCAACACACAGTCTCAAAAAATAAAATAAAATATTTCCTTAACAATTTTTATGTTGACTGTATGTTGAAACAATATTTTAGATAAATTGGGCTAAATAAAACATATTCTTTAAATTAATTTCAGCTATTTTTTTCCATTTTTGAAACATAGCTACTAGAAAATTTAAAATTATATATGTGGCTCACATTATATTTCTATATTTTTCTGATTGGTCAAAGATTGCCCCACAGGGCATTAATTCTCCCACACCCACACTTAAGAATTGTATTACTTGGCTCTTCTGGGCAGTGGCATAGAAGTATAGCCTTTAATGTAGGTCCAAAAGTAGAGAACAAAGCCAGGACCATGTTTAGCCAGATCCTGCAAGATACCGGCAGAGGGTCAGAAGGCAGAAATGAGGAGTCAGAGCTGAGGTTCAACGTGGAGAATCTCCTGGCCTTGACTAGAACATAGGCTGAGCTGTAGACCCTGGTGCAGAAAGAGTTGAAGCTGCTCCTCAGAGTACATAGAGGAGGCATAGTCCAGCTGCCCAACTGCTACTGGAGAAGCCACTGCCCAGCTGCAGTTCATTTACTCATGCACTGGTGAATACCCTCCATGCAGCTGATGTATATCCGCCCAGTCTGGTATGGTAAGGAGGCAGCAGATAGAACTCTTCATTGAGCAAGAGGCCTAGGCTTGGAGATGGTACAACTGAAAGAGTCTAGGAAGGGGTGGCATAACTAGATGTGGTATGTCCTATGAACTGTCAATTTCATTTAGAGGCATACACCCTAAAGAGATCTTCATTCATATGTATGAAGAAACATGTTCATTATAATATTGTTTATAATAAAGAAGAGTTAAAAGCATTTGTCTATCAATAGGCAAATGGGTAGATAAATTGTGGTATATTTATATAATGAATACTGTCCAACAGTTCAAACAAATTAATCAAATGGAACTTTTAGAACTAAAACCTATGATAACTGATTTTTTAAAAATTAGCCAGGTATGGTGGTACATGTCTGTAGTCCCAACTACCCAAGAGGCTGAGCTGGAAGTAGGACGATCACTTGAGACCAGGAGGTTGAGGTTGCAGTGAGCTATTATTGTGCCATTGCACTCCAGCCTGGGTGACAGAGTGAGACCCTGTCTCATGAAAAAACAAAACAAAACAAACAAACAGATAAACAGAAAACACCTCACTGGAAACAAAACAAACAAACAAATAAACAAAAAACACCTCACTGGATAGACTTAATAGCAAAATGGTAATTGAATTTGAAGATAGTCCCAGAAGGAGATGGGACTTCAAAAAAAAAAAAAAAAAAAAAAAAAAAAAAAAAAAAAAAAAAAAAGAATGGCTAATAACTTCCCAAATTTGACAAAAGACATAAACCTACAAATTCAAGAAAGTAAGAGAATCCTCAATAGAAAAACAAACAAATAAAGCAAGCTAAATTCAGGCATATCATAAGCCAGTTGTGGTAATCTGAAAACAAAAAATCTCAAAAGCTGCCAGAAGAGAACAGCATATTACCAAGAGGGGACAACTCAAATGACTGTAGATTTCTCATCAGAAACTGTGGAGCCACAAGGAAGTTACATGACATTTTAAAAAATTCTGAAAGAAAAGACCTGTCAACCCAGAATTCTATACTCAGTGAAAGTGTCCTTCAGGATTGAAGGTAAAATAAACATTCTCAGATAAAGGAAAACTAAGAGAATTCAGAGCCAGCGTATCCATTCCAACAGATTTGCTAAAGGAGTTCCTTCAGGCAGAAGAGAAGTGATACAAGAAAGAGACTTTGAACATCAGGAATGAAGTAAGGGCTACAGAAATGATTTATACTGGTTAAATATAATAGACTATTATTCTCTTGCATTTTTAAAAATATGTTTGATGGTTGAAAGCATAAGTCATAACACTGTCTGATAGGATTTTCAATGGATGTCTTCTTGCCCATTTTTCTTCCCCTTCCCAAATTTAAATAGTCAGGTCTGGAGCCTTCTACCCTAAAGGTTATGAACCTCATCTCCTTTTCTTTCACCCACCCTAAGTTATACCACTTTTTAATAATTCAATATTTTTAAAACTTTTAAATATTCCCACATATAACATATATGTTAAGTATATTAAGCAATTTCTCCACTATAATTTTTTTGAAACAAGGTCTCACTCTGTTGCCCAGGCTGGAGTGCAGTGGTATGATCATGGACCACTGCAGCTTCAACCTCCCCAGGCCCAGGTGATCCTCCCACATCAGCATCCTGAGTAGCTGGGGCTACAGGCATGCACCACCATGCCTGGTTAATTTTCATATTTTTTGTAGAGATGGGGTTTCACCAAGTAATATATGACAACTATAGCATATATTAGAGAGGGTAAGGGGTCCTATAAGGTGGTAAGATTTCTATATTCCAATTACGGTGATAAAATAACTGTAAATAGATAGTGAAAAGCTATATATTTTTTAATCTCTACAGCAACCACCAAGAAAAGTATACAAAGAAATATAATGAAAATCATGACTGATAAATGCAATATTTTAAAAATATTCAAATAACTCAAAAGAAGACAAGAAAGGAGAAACAGAAGCAAAACACAGCAGGAACACACAAAAAAATTTACAATGTGAAACATCTAAATTCAAATATATCAGCACTATGAGTACATTATAAAGAATGAGATAAATCTACATCCACTAATATAGAAAAATCTCTGTGATGTATTGTTATGCAAAAATCAAGTTACAGAACAAAACACACATTATAATACCAGTTAAGTTTTTAATATATTTCTATGTGTTCATGCACATTTGATTTCTAGCTCAATGAAAATGTATTAGGAAAGGTCTGGAAGTGTACTCAAAGTTAAAATTGTTCTTGAAAGGTCACTGCAATTAAGGAGAAGTAACAGAGTCAAAAGGACTTTTCTGTATAATTTTGATTTTACGATGAGAATGTATTTATGTCTTACTTTGTCATTAAAATAAATGAAATGAAATTACTTTTAAAAGAACATATTGCTCACCATGTGCTGGTGATACTGCCATCTGGGAATTAAACATTTTTAGGTCCCCTTACTGAGGAGCATACTCTTGCATTTTCAGCAGAATTTGTCAAATGAAGTTATTAGTGTTTCGATCTATTTCCTATCTATACCTTTTGTCTTCTATGTGCATTTTTCTTCCCCTTCCCAAATTTGAATCCTCAGGTCTGGAGCCCTCTAACCCTAAAGGTTATGAATCTGATCTCCCTTTCTTTCACCCACCCTACATCATATCACTTTTTGATAATTTAATATTTTTAAAACTTTAAAATATGCCCAGGTATAACTTATATGTTAAGTATATTAAGCAGTTTCTCCACTACCAGTTTTTTTTTTTAAACAGGGTCTCACTCTGTTGCCCAGGCTGGAGTGCAGTGGTGTGATCATGGTTCACTGCAGCCTTGACCACTCCACCCTCCTGAGTAGCTGGGACTACAGTCATGTGCCATCATACGTGGCTAATTTTTTAATTTTCTGTAGAGATGGGTTTTCACCATCCTGCTTCTGGACTCAAGCAATTCTGCCGAGGCCTCCCAAAGTTCTGGGATTATAAGCACTAGCCACCATGCCCAGTTTCCACTACCATTTTTTAAAGTAGCTGTGGAGGACTGTTTTTCAAATTGCAGGTCTCAATCATTAGTGGGTCATAAAACTAATGTTGTGGATTTCAATTAACTTTTTAGAAAATGTGTTCCATGCATTTTAAAAGTTTTTTTTAGAGCAGTTTCAGGTTTACAGCAAAATTAGGAGAAAGATACAGAGATTTTCCATATATCCACAGTCCCTGTACCTGCATAGCTTCCCCATCAAAGAAATACAGTTTTTATATTTGATGATCCTACATTGACAAATCTTAATTACCCAAAGTCCATAGTTTACATTAGAGTTCATTCTTGGTGTTGTATATTCTATGGGTGTTTACAAATGTATAATGACATTTATTCATCATTAAAGTACCTGCAAATCTCATTCTGTTATTCTTCACTTTATTGAACTTTGCAGACACTGCGGTTTTTTTTTTACAAATTGAAGGTTTGTGGCAAACTTGCATCAAGCAAGTCTATTGGCACCATTTTCCCAAGAGCATGTGCTCATTTTGTGTCTTTGCATTACATTTTGGTGATTCTCACAATATTTCAAACTTTTTCATTATTATTATTATATTCATTATGGTGATCTGTGATGTTACCATTGCAATTGTTGTGCGGTGCCACAAACTGAGCCCATATAAAATGGTGAACTTAATCTATACATGCTGTGTGTCTTGACTGCTCCACTGAACAGCCTTGTCTCTCCCTCTCTTCAGACCTCCCTATTCTCTGAGACACAACAATATTAAAATTAAGCCAACTAATAGCCCTGCAATGACCTCTCAGTGTTCAAGTGAAAGGAAGAGTCACACATCTCTCTCTTTAAATCAAAAGCTGGACATGATTAAGCTTAGTAAGGAAGGTACGTTGAAAGCCAAGATAGGCTAAAAGCTAGGAAATTAAAAGTGCTATTTCAGTGAACACAGGAATGATAAGAAAGCAAAACAGCCTTATTGCTGATATGGAGAAAGTTCTAGTGGTCTGAATAGAAGATCAAACCAGCCACAACATTCTCTTAAGACAAAGCCTAATCCTGAGTGAGCAAGGACCTAATTATCTTCAATTAAAGAGAATTATGGCACCTAAGAGAGGTGAGAAAGCTTCAGAGGAAAAGTTTGAAGCTAGCAGAAGTTGGTCCATGAGGTTTAAGGAAAGAAGCCAATTCCAGAACACAAAAGTACAAGGTGAAGTAGAAAGTGCTGATGTAGAAGCTGCAGTAAGTTATCCAGAAGATCTAGCTAAGATCATTAATGAAGGTGGTTACACCAAACATAAGATTTTCAATGTAGACAAAACAGCCTTCTATTGGAAGAAAATGTCATCTAGGACTTTCACAGCTAAACAGAAGTGAGTGCCTGGCTTCAAAGATTTGAAGGACAGGCTGGCTCTCTAATTAGGGGCTAATGCAGCTGGTGACTTTAAGTTGAAGCCAACGCTCATTTACAATTCCAAAAATCCTAAGTTCCACAAGTATTATGCCTTTGCCTTACATAAAAGGAAAAACAAAGCCTGCATGACAACACATCTGTTTACAGCATGGTTTACTGAATATTTTATGTCCACTATTGAGATCTACTCCTCAGAAAAAAAAGATTCCTTTTGAAATTTGACTGCTCATTAACTATAACAAGGAAAGAAAACCAAACACTGCATGTGCTCACTCATAGGTGGGGATCGAACAATGAGAACACTTGGTCACAGGGTGGGGAACATCACACACCAGGGCCTGTCATGGAATGGGGGGTGGGGGGAGGTTCAGCATTGGGAGAAATACCTAATGTAAATGACAGGTTGATGGGTGCAGCAGGCCAGCATAGGTATATGTATACCTATGTAACAAGCCTGCACATTATGCACATGTACCCTAGAGCTTAAAGTATATATATATATATATAAAGAAATAACCCAATACACGGGGATCTCCATTGCCCATCCCCTCCTCTAAGGTAATTATCTGTACACCATCACCATATGTCTTCTTTGTTTTAGAAATACAGCATCTTTTGTTATCATTCATGTTGATATTATTGAAAGCAAATAAAATGGAATTTTACATGCTTTTCTTCACATACCAAAAAAAAAAAAAAAAAAAAAGAAATATGACTGCTCATTGACAATGCAGCGGGTCACCCAAGATCTCTGATAGACATGTACATGGAGAGTAATGTTTTCATGCCTGCTAACACAACATCCATTCTGTGGCCCATGGATTAGAAGTAATTTTGACTTTCAAGTCTTTTTTATTTTTTTGAGACTGAGTCTCACTCTGTCTCCCAGGCTAGAGTGCAGTGGTGCAATCTCCACTCACTGCAACCTCTGCCTCCTGGGTTCAAGCAATTCTCCCACCTCAGCCTCCTGAGTAGCTGGGATCACAGGTGTGCACCACCATACCTGGCTAATTTTTTGTATTTTTAGTAGAGATGGGGTTTCACCATGTTGGCCAGGCTGGTCTCGAATTCTTGACCTCAAGTGATCCGCCCATCTCAGCCTCCAAAGTGCTGGGATTACAGGCGTGAACCACCATGCCTGGCCTGACTTTCAAGTCTTATTACTTAAGAAATATATTTTGTAAGGCTATAGCTGCCATAGACTGTGATGCCTCTAACAGATCTAGGCAAAGTTAATTGAAAACCTTCGGGAAAAGATTAACCATTGTGGATGTCATTAAGAATATGTGTGCTCATAGGAGGAGGTCAAAATATCAACATTAACAGGAGTTTGGAAGACATTGATTCCCAGCCCTCATGGATTACTTTGAAGGGTTAAAGACTTCAGTGAAGGAAGGCAAGTGATAGCTGATGTGGTGGAAAAAGCAAGAGAACTAGAATTAGAAGTGAAGTCTGAAGATGTGTCTGAATTGTTGCAATCTCCTGATAAAATTTGAAAAAATGAGAAGTTGCTTTCTATGAATGAGCAAAGAAAGCAGTTTCTTGAGATGTAATCTACTCCTGGTGAAGATGCTGTGAACTTTGCTGAAATGACAACAAAGGATTTAGAATATTACATGAGCTTAGCTGATTAAGCAACGGTAGGGTTTGAGAGCATTGACTCCAATTTTAAAAGAAGTTCTGCTGACAGTAAAATGCTATCAAACAGCATTGCATGCTACAAAGGAATGTTTTGTGAAAGAAAGAGTCAATCAATGCAACAAACTGCACTGTTGTCTTAGTGGAAGAAATTGCCACAGCTACCCTAACATTTAGCAACTACCACCCTGATCAGCCAGCTGCCATCAACATTGAGGCAAGACCCTGTACCAGCAAAAAGAGTGTGACTTGATGAATGCTCAGCTGATTGTTAGCATTTCTTAGCAGTGAAGTATTTTTAAATTCAGGTATGTACATTGTTTCTTAGACATAGTGGTATTGCACACTTATGGTACAGTATAGTGTAAACACAACTTCTGTATGCACTAGGGAACCAAAAAATTCCTGTGACTTGCTTTATTGTAATATTTGCTTTATTGTGGTGGTCTGGAACTGAACCTACTGTATCTCTGACGTATGTCTGTACACATACTGGGACTTTGGTTCACTGTTGTTTTGTTCTGTCATGCTTGACAGAGCAATGTTTTCCTTTCCTTTCTTTTTTCCTTTCCTTTCCTTTCCTTTCCTTTCCTTTCCTTTCCTTTCCTTTCCTTTCCTTTCCTTTCCTTTCCTTTCCTTTCCTTTCTTTCCTTTTTGAGGCAGGGTCTTGCTCTGTTGTCCAGGCTGGAGTGCAGTGGTGAAACCACAGCTTACTGTAGCTTACTTCAACTTCCCCGGCTCAAGCCATCCTCCCACCACAGCCCCTTGAGTAGCTGGGACTATAGGCATATGCCATCATGCCTGGCTAATTTTTTTTTTTTTTTTTTTGAGATGGAGTCTCACTCTGTTGCCCATGCTGGAGTGCAGTGGCACCATCTTAGCTCACTGCAACCTCTGCCTGCAGGGTTCTAGCAATTCTCTGCCTCAGCATGCTAAGTAGCTGGGACTATAGGTACCCCACCATGCCCTGCTAGTGTTTTTGTTTGTTTGTTTGTTTTTGGTTTTGTTTTTTGTATTTTTAGTAGAGATGAGTTTTCACCATCTTGGCTAGGCTGGTCTTGAACTCCTGACCTCATGATCCACCCACCTCAGCCTCCCAAAGTGCTGGGATTACAGGTGTGAGCCATCATGTTCAGGCAAAAGTAATGTTTCTAGTCATTTGAAGATTTCCTTTCCATTTTGGACAATTTTGTTCTAAAGAAGTTTCATTCCTGAAGAGTCATTTGGGAGCTATTATTTAGGAGTCAACTAAGAAAAGTGTTGTGGGAAGTCAGGGACCCCAAACAGAGGGACCAGCTGAAGCCATGGCAGAAGAACATAAATTGTGAATATTTCATGGGCATTTATTAGTTCCCCAAACTAATACTTTTTATAATTTATTACGCCTGTCTTTACTGCAATCTCTGAACATAAATTGTGAAGATTTCATGGACATTTACCACTTCCCCAATCAATACTCTTGTGATTTCCTATGCCTGTCTTTAATCTCTTAATCCCATCATCTTTGTAAGCTGAGGATGTAAGTCGCCTCAGGACCCTGTGATGATTGCGTTAACTGCAGAAATTGTTCTTAAAGCATGTGTGTTTAAACAATATGAAATCTGGGCACCTCGAAAAAAGAACAGGATAACAGCAATGTTCAGGGAACAAGGGAGATAACCATTAGGTCTGGCTGCCTGATAGCCAGGCAGAACATAGCCATATTTCTCTTCTTTCAAAAGCGAAAAGGAGAAATATCACTGAATTCTTTTCTTTTTTTTTTTTTTTTTTGAGACAGAGTCTGGCTGTGTCGCCCAGGCTGGACTGCAGTGGCTGGATCTCAGCTCACTGCAAACTCCGCCTCCCGGGTTCATGCCATTCTCCCACCTCAGCCTCCGAGTACCTGGGACTACAGGCGCCCGCCACCTCACCCGGCTAATTTTTTGTATTTTTAGTAGAGACGGGGTTTCACCATGTTCGCCAGGATGGTCTCGATCTCCCGACCTCGTGA
>NW_016815084.1:57315-66558 GCF_001698545.2 Rhinopithecus bieti
CAGAGTCTGGCTGTGTCGCCCAGGCTGGACTGCAGTGGCTGGATCTCAGCTCACTGCAAACTCCGCCTCCCGGGTTCATGCCATTCTCCCACCTCAGCCTCCGAGTACCTGGGACTACAGGCGCCCGCCACCTCACCCGGCTAATTTTTTGTATTTTAGTAGAGACGGGGTTTCACCATGTTCGCCAGGATGGTCTCGATCTCCCGACCTCGTGATCCGCCCGCCTCGGCCTCCCAAAGTGCTGGGATTACAGGCTTGAGCCACCGCGCCCGGCCTTCTGAATTCTTTTTCTCAGCAAGGAACTGCCCTGAGAAAGAGAATGCATTCCTGGGGGGAGGTCTCTGAAATGGCCACTCTGGGAATGTCTGTCTTATCAAGTTGCAGATAAGGGATGAAATAAGCCCTGGTCTCCCATAGCGCTCCCAGGCCTATTAGGATGAGGAAATTCCTGCCTAATAAATTTTGGTCAGACCGGTTTTCTGCTCACAAACCCTGTCTCCTGATAAGATGTTATCAGTGACAATGTGTGCCCGGTGGGACATGAAACTTCATTAGCATTTTTAATTTCACCCTGGTCCTGTGATCTTGCCCTGCCTCCATTTGCCTTGTGATATTTTATTACCTTATGAAGCATGTGATCTCTGTGACCCACACCCTATTCACACACTCCCTCCCGTTTTGAAAATCACTAACAAAACTTGCTGGTTTGGCAGCTTAGGGGCATCACAGAACCTGCCGACATGTGATGTCTCCCCCAGATGCCCAGTTTTAAATTTTCTCTCTTTTGTACTCTTTCCCTTTATTTCTCAGACTGGCCAACACTTAGGGAAATGGAAAATAACCTACATGCAATAACGTTGAATTATCGGGGGTGGGTTCCCCTGATAGAAAAGAGCAGTTTATTTCAGGAATACAGCATATGTACAAATTTGGAAGGTTAAAAATATATGGGTTCATACTTTTCTGTTGGCATAACACTGCTTAAACGTATTATTGGTTCATTTCATCCAGTTCAAATCACTTCAACGTGCTGGCTCTTACTCTTATCTGATCCTTGAGATTGCTCTGACCCTTTCCCACAAGTTCATTCTTACATTCCTTTAAAAACAAGATACTTCAACAAAGAATCAGAGACTTTCTGGTGTGGAACTGTCTTTGGATTATCTACTTAAAAACTGTCAGAGGTTCATTCCCTCTGCAGCCTTACAGCAAAGTAGACCTTCCATCCTCTCTTGAAATGTTCTAGTGAAATGGGAAATTCCCATTACCCATGGCTATATTTCCTCTTTGGGGATTTGAAAACATCTTTTTAATGGGAGCAGAAACCTTTCTCTATATACAGCTTCTTCCCGTTGGTATTAGATGCATCCTTTTTACTTACATTATTGAGCATTATTATTATTATTATTATTATTATTATCATCATTATTTGAGACAGAGTCTCTGTCACCCAGGTTGGAGTGTAGTGGTGTGATCTCAGCTTACTGCAACCTCACCTCTGGGGTTCAAGTAATTTTCCTGCCACAGCCTTCTAAGTAGCTGGCATTACAGGTGCATGCCACCACACCCAGCTAATTTTTGTATTTTTAGTAGAGACAAGGTTTCACCACATTGGTCAGGCTGGTCTCGAACTCCTGACCTCGTGATCCACCTGCCTCAGCCTCCCAAAGTGCTGGGATTACAGGCGTGACCCATCGCACCTGGCCACCATTGAGCATTATTGAGCAAGTCAATTTTCTCTTCCCTATGACAGCCCTTCAAACCATGAAACAGGTTATGTTACTTTCACCTGTCCTAGTTTTGCCTGGCCTTCTCTCTGCTAAGCAATCCCAGTTCCCTCTCATCACTTTTGGTCATCAGACAAGAAACATCTCCCAGAGTCATTTTATTTATTTTCTCAATTTTTGTAAAGTGTCTTAGAAATATAGTTTTAGGCCCCTCCACTACCACTCGCCCACAGCAAGGCAGTGTGCAGCTCCCAAACTAGTCCTGATTGCAAATTCTGGAGCCACTGAGGATAGATCATCAAGACCTTTACTAGATTCTTCATACAATTATTACTAATAAAGGTAAATTTACCTAATGCTTAATATGTCATTTAATCATCAGACACATATTATCTACTCATCACTTTTATAGATGAGGAAAAAATTGAGACTTTAACTTTACCAAAGTCACTCACATAGTAAGCAATAGAGAGAAGATTTGAATCCAGTCCACCAATTCCAAAGCCCATGTTCTTAAGTATTAAGCTATACACCAAATTGAGGCATGACTCATGCTTTTTTTCTCTCCTTCTAAATTTTTTACACTTCCAGTATTCAGTGTGACAGAATTGATGCTTCCTCTCTCAAAACCCAATTCCAGAGTCCACCAGACTCCACCCACTCTCAGATGGTTAACACAAACCCTCACTGTCTCACAACCTCAGCTGGGCCAGGAAGCATCATCGTCTGGAAGGAGCTGCAAGATACAACTTACTGCCTTTCCATTGTGGTTGGCTTTGACCCCTGTAGAGAAACATAAGCCATGAGAGAATATAGAAGAAAATGGATAAATGAGACAGGTGGTATGGTGAAAAAAGAGGAGAATTAAGGCTCAGGACAAGAGTGTGTGAAGACCAGACCTGAAACAGGAAACATGAATTACATAGTCAAACAAAATCTCAGGGAACACCTATCCCCAACTGCTGAACCACAGAGTAGACATGCGGGAATGGATTTATTTAAAAGACCAGATAATGTGTAAGTTGACTGTGCTACAGAGGATACTCCCTGTAGTAAAAGAATGAGAAATCAACTAGAAAAGGGAGACTGACATCGCCGAGAAGCTCAAGAGTCTTTTTTGTAAGCAAAGAATGACAAGGAGGGACATCTGTGGAGCTCATGTCCCTTTTGTCAGTATAATGAAAGAAATCTAAAACAGGAAAGGTCAATCAGTTCTAATTGTTCTATTAAGCAGCAAAACTAGAATGGTAGCCAGGGGACTCTGAGCCACAGGGATTTATGACAATGGCTAATGGACTATGGTGCTCAGAGAAACAGAGCAGCTGAGCAGAAGAATGACGTCAGCTGCGACAATGAAAGATCACAGTTCTTTACTCATCTTGCTCGTTTCCTGCCCCTGACCTGGAATCAGGCACGTCTCTAAAAAGCCTTGGGGTCTTTTGGTGGGAAACAATATTCTAAGACCATAATGTGAATGCCAGGGATGCAAGTGCTTTGGGTTGGTTGGTGTATCTAGGCTTTTTCTTTGGACAGAGCTAAGAAAAAACTTATCATGAGTTTAATGATACTCCCAAGTCAAATTTGAAACCACACAAAGGCCTGAGGAATACAAAACTATTCTATTACCACTATTTTTGAAAATAGCTAAAATTTTCCTTTGCAAGTGCCATCTCCAACCTCCCCTTCATTTTTATAGTTGTACTATACCTATATTATCAAATCATATAGCCATTACATACCATACTCCCTCTCTTATAACTCTCATTCAGTTTTGGTTCTATAAGTAACTGATATGGTCTGCCTGTATCCCCACCCGAATCTCACCTTGATTTTCAATAATCCCCACATGTCAAGGGTGGTCCAGGTGGAGATAATTGAATCATGGGTGTGGTTTCCCCCTGCTGTTCTCATGGTAGTGAATAAGTCTCATGAGATCCGATGGTTTGATAAATGGGAGTTCCTCTGCACAAGCTCTCTTGCCTGCCACCATTGAAGGTGTGACTTTGCTCCTCCTTTGCCTTCTGCCGTGACTGTAAGGCCTCCCCAGCTATGTGGAACTGTGAGTCAATTAAATCTCTTTTTCTTGATAAATTACCCAGTCTCAGGTATGTCTTTATTAGCAGCCTAAGAACAGACTAATACAGCAACTATGTTAAGTTTTATTGTTTTGTTTTGTTTTGTTTTGTTTTGGAGGCAGAGTCTCACTCTGTTGCCCAGGCTGGAGTGCAGTGGCAAAATCTCAGCTTGCTGCAACCTCTGCCTCCCAGGCTCAAGGGATTCTCATACCTCTGCCTCCCCAGTAGCTGGGTGGGACTACAGGCACACACCACCATACCTGGCTAAGTGTTTGTATTTTTAGTAGAGACAGGGTTTCACCACGTTAGCCAGGCTTGTTTTGAACTCCTTACCTCAAGCAATCCTCTTGCCTCAGCTTCCCAAAGTTTTTGATTATAGGCCTGAGCCACCACACCTGGCCAATATTTAGTTTTTTTATAGTTCTGCTGTATCTATACCATCAGAGCAGAAAGCCATTATATGTCATACTGCCTTCCTTTTAAACTCATTTGTTTTAGTTCTATAAGGAACTATAGTATTCACCGTCAGTCCTTATGTCAATGTTATTCTAGTTAATTTGGTTGTCGAAAGCTTGTCTTCCGGGGGATTTCTCAGGAAGGGCTGATGAGAGCAAGTCTCTAGTTCTTACACATTACGTTGGTTTGTGCCCCTTTATACAGGCCTACCTCTCTCTAGGAGAGAGATACGAGGGCTTGAGGTGGGGAGCCTTCCATGTATCTGGGAATTATTCACCAAAGATGTCTTTGATCCCAGTGTGGGCCAAAGGGATATGGGTGGGGCACTCAAGGTCTGGCACTGTTCCTGACTTTCAAGTACCAAGGGTTTAAATTGTATGAGAGATGATAGTTACTGCCGTGGCACTCATCTGTGGAAGGCTGAGTTGTGTGAATGCAGGTAGACCAGAGCCAGACTTTTAGGATAAGGATCTGAGAGAAGAATGAGAACTGCAGCAGCTGATCTTTCCTCTCAAATACAGGTTCCATGCTGATCCCTTCCTGTTGCACCAACAGACTGGGTTCTGTTTCTGATCATGGCCTAGCTGTGTGCCCTCAAAGCATTTTCCTTAAATTGCTCCAAGTCATCGGGCTCACAGAGATGTTTAGGAGAAAATCCACATGACAGCATCTAGCAGCATACTCAAAATGCCTTTTTCCTTTCCTTCCTTCCAGCTCTCTCTCTCTCTGCCTGAGTTTAGCACCTTTCCTTAAGACTCCCAAGAACACCATTTAGTTTCTGGTGAAGCTGACATCACTTTATCTGATTTTAATGATAGCTTCATACCACAAGCCCTCTTGTGATATGACATATTTCTGATGTTCTTTATTATTTCTGCCAGTGACAGTTTTGAATCAAAGTGTGTATTTGGAGCATGGAACCATTGTTAACAAGGTGTTGCAATGGGGTGGCCCAAGGACCCTCTGAAGCTCCTGCACCAGACACAAGCCCAAGCTCAGAGCTCCTGACCCTCAGAGGTGAGGGGAAATGCTGGCCACCATGATGTTGTCTCCAGTGATGTGGCTGGTGTCTGGATAGCACAGGAAGGACACGAGCCCACACAGTCCTCAGGCCGCCCCACTCTGCATGGAAAAAGGAGGTGGGGCTGAGACTAATTACACCTTCCCCATGAGCCCTGGGTTCCCATGGGATGCTGTGAAGTCAAGACCCCTATGGGGATGAGCGAAGGGCTGTAAGTGAAGAGATGTGGGCTTTGCAGGGACCTGCAGAGGTCATTCCAGGCCCGAGAGGACTGTCAGACCCCAGAAATGGGAATGAGTAAGCCTGTGGTGGATAGTGTGTGATCTTTCGCTCATCATGAAGGTTCTGAGGTCATGTTAATCCAGCTCCACAGGGGACACGGCCTCTCCACAACTTACCTTTGTGCTCTCAAGAGACTTTTCATGTGATCCCCCAAGACCAGGTCCTCAAGGAGCTACAGGAAAGGTAAAAAAGTCAGTGCCACTCATACAGATGGAGTCATGTCACATAGGCTGTGCATCTTGCAGGCCTGTGTCCTTGTGAAAGAACTGTTGGGGTGGCCTTTCACAAAAAACTGATTCTGATTCTGCTGCTGATCCCAAAAGGCTGTGAATATCGGAGCAAAAGTCCACAGGTCCAGGCCAGAGAGTCCAGCTCTCTGTGGGGCATGGCCTGGAAGGGGAAGGCACACTACTGCTCAGGGGGTAGAAACAGGAGCTGCCCGTGGTCCTCACCATGGTGCTGAAGCATGTGTCAATGATTCCTGGTATCAGACAGTTTGCCCGAATGTTCTTTGGTGTGCCAGCTCCCTGCAAGGGTCTTGCTGAGGCCCAACAGGGCTGTTTCACTGACATTATAGGACCCCAGCCTCTGTGGAAAGAAAGGGAAATAGATTAATAGATTAGAAGTGGGAGTAAGGGAGAGTCACTTGAATTTCCTTGGTTCTGCCCAAGGAATTCATCCCAATAACACCTCCAGATCATCAAGTATGGGAGACAATGCCCAAAAGAGATGGCAAGAGGCTTCTACTATGGGCATTATGTAAAAAGCAAGGCCTGTGACACACAATAATCACTTTTGCATTGGAGTAGTCTTGAGGGAGCAATTGTCAAACCCTGGATATTTCCATACATCCAGTTTTCCAGATGAAATGAGAGTTTCTGCTTATCTAACCTGGAGACATGAGATGGTCATACTTACAGCAAGTGGAGTACAGGCTGAAACTGAGGAGAACAGGACCACTGAATCTTGCCTGGAAGGATTAAGATAGGGTGGTATGTGAGTGGAAGACAGTTATTATCTTGTGTGTGGCTGAGAATGGAGGCTGTATGGAAGAGGGGTGGAGGACTATGTGAGTGAAAAAGAATACCTTGGGTCTGGTGGAGGTGGAGCACAGTGGCAATCTTGGCTCACTGCAACCCCCACCTCCCAGTTCAAGTGATCCTCCTGCCTCAGTCTCCTGAGTAGGTAGGACCCCAGGAACATGCCACCACATCTGGCTAATTTTTTTGTATTTTTGGTAGAGACAGGGTTTCACTGCATTGCTGAGGCTGGTCTCCAACTCCTGAACTCTAGCGATCCACCTGCCTTGGCCTCCCAAAGTGCTGGGATTACAGGTGTGAGCCACTGTGCCTGGTCCATGGATTTTGTTTTTGTAGGAAAAACTTTGACTGCACATTACATTTATTTAATGGTTATAGGACTGGTTGAGTTTTCTATCTCTTCTTGAGTCAGTTTTGGTAAGATATATAAGTTTAAAAATTCTTTCTATTATAACTTCAGCATAAACATAAATTTGACATAAAAATTTCTTTTGGGCATTATCATTCTTTTCATGCCTTTTATTGTCCTCAGGATCTGTCTTTTGATCCTATTCCTGATATTGGCTATTTATGTCTTTCCTCTTTTTACTTGATCAATCCCATTGGAAATTTGCCAAAAACATTCATTTTCTTAAAAAATAGGTTTTTTGTTTTCTTGATCCCTATATTGTACTTTGTTTTATTTTCCATTGATCTCTGCTCTATATATTGTTTTATTTTTTCTTTCTAAGTGTTTTTTCTCCTGAACACTTCAACTTTGACTTTTGCTTAACATTGACAATATAATACTTTGGTACCATCAAGAAAGATATACTTTAATTCTGTAAAGAAGGATTAAAATGTGCATTTTAATCTTGGCTCACTGCAACCCCCACCTCCCAGTTCAAGTGATCCTCCTGCCTCAGCCTCCTGAGTAGCTAGTTGAGCTGAGTACATTTTATAAATGTGCTGAGGTTTATTTCTCCTACTTCAATTTCTTGATTGCTAGCCTTTCCTAGAACTATACATTTCCTAGAACTGTTTCTATAAATACATTTCTATAAACTCATTCAACAGAAATGAAAAATTTAATAAAATGTGCCATTTCTGTCAATCAGATTTAAAATGTTTAATTTGATTTAAAAATCTAGCTTGACAGTCTTTATATTTTAACTGTCATCACTGATATACTAGGATTAATGTCTAGCATCCAATTTCGTGCTTTTAAAAAATTCCCCCAGTTCTTTGTTTTGTTTTCTGTCCCTTCTTGCTTTTTTTAGACTATTTTTTCAATTTCCACTCCCCTCTCTATTAATTTGAAAATATACTGTATACTCCATTGCCATTCTTGTAGCTTTGCCCTATAAGCAGGCCTGTTTTGCTTATCAAAGTTTAAGATTAATATCCTTACCCTCTCTCTAACACTATAAAAATCTTGTAACACCTTAACTCCATTTCTATCTCCTGATTTAAATATTATTTTGTGTATTTAGCTATTTTGTGGAGTTAATGTTTTAACTCCACGAAACGATTTCTTTTACAAGAAGTAGTTAAATTTGTTCATGTTACTATGTTCTGTGATTTTCATTCTTACTTTCATCTTAGATTTTCCATATGAGATCATTTCTTTCCTTCTGCCTAAAGTACCATTTAAAGTTTCCTTTAGTGAAGATCTTCTGGCAGTAAACTTTGTTTTCATTTCTCTGAAAATGTTATAAATTTGTCCTAATTTTTGAAAGATATACTTGATAGATACGGAATTCTAGGTCGATAGTTATATTCTTTTAGCATATGGGTATCTCCACTTAAATTGAGTTAGGAATAATAGGATTTTTGACAAGTAGATAAGAATAAATAGAAACAACTTAAGTGGAGCTTCCTTCATAAAGTCCTGCCTTATCCACAAGGTTGGAGAAAGCAATCTTTTACTTGCTCAGATCTCACAACTAATAATAGTAGTAGTAATAATAATCTTAATAACATTTATTATAAATATAGAAACCAATTAAATTGTTATTAAATGTTATTTATACTATGTATGTGATAATTTATACTGTAGTTAATATTTATTTTCTTCACTTTTTTAACCCTTATTTTAAGTTCAGGGGTACAGGTACAGGTTTGTTACACAGGTAAACTTGTTTCATGGGGATTTGTTGTACAGATTATTTTATCACCCAGGTGTTAAACCTAGTACCCACTAGTTATTGTTCCTGATCCTCTCCCTTCTCCCACTTTCAACCCTCCGACAGGCCCCAGTCTCTGTTATTCCCCATTATGTATTCATGTGTTCTCTTCATTTAGCTCCCACTTATAAGTGAGAACATACAGTATTTGCTTTTCTGTTCCTGTGTTAGTTTGCTAAGGATAATGGCCTCCAACTCCACCCATGTTCCTGCAGAGGACATGATCTAATTCTTTTTCATGGCTGCATAGTATTCCATGGTGTATATTTATCACATTTTCTTTAATCTGCCATTAATGGACATTTAGGTTGACTCAATGTATTTACTGTTGTGAATAGTGCTGCAATGGACATACGCGTGCATATGCCTTTGTAATACAATGATTTATATTCCTTTGGTTATATATCAGTAATTTACACTCCTTTTTCCCACAATCTCACCAGCATCTGTTACTTTTTTGACTTTTTTTTTTTTTTT
>NW_016815084.1:69884-94896 GCF_001698545.2 Rhinopithecus bieti
GTTACATTTAAGGTTAATATTGTTATGTGTGAACTTGATCCTGCCATTATGATATTAACTGGTTATTTTGCTCGTTAGTTGATGCAGTTTCTTCCTAGCCTCGATGGTCTTTACATTTTGGCATGTTTTTGCAATGGCTGGTACCGGTTGTTCCTTTCCATGTTTAGGGCTTCCTTCAGGGTCTCTTGTAAGGCAGGCCTGGTGGTGACAAAATCTCTAAGCATTTGCTTATCTGTAAAGGATTTTATTTCTCCTTCACTTATGAAACTTAGTTTGGCTGGATATGAAATTCTGGGTTTAAAATTCTTTTCTTTAAGAATGTTGAATATTGGCCCCCACTGTCTTCTGGCTTGTAGAGTTTCTGCTGAGAAATCCACTGTTAGTTTGACGGGCTTCCCTTTGTGGGTAATCCGACCCTTCTCTCTGGCTGTCCTTAATATTTTTTCCTTCATTTCAACTTTGATGAATCTGACAATTATGTGTCTTGGATTTGCTCTTCTCAAGGAGTATCTTTGTGGCATTCTCTGTATTTCCTGAATTTGAATGTTGGCATGCCTTGCTAGGTTGGTGAAGTTCTCCTGGATAATATCCTGCAGAGTGTTTTCCAACTTGCTTCCATTTGCCCTGTCACTTTCAGGTACACCAATCAGATGTATATTTGGTCTTTTCACATAGTCCCATATTTCTTGGCAGCTTTGTTCATATCTTTTACTCTTTTTTCTCTAAACTTCTCTTCTTGCTTTATTTCATTCATTTGATCTTCAATCACTGATACCCTTTCTTCCAGTTGATCGAATCAGTCACTGAAGCTTGTGCATTCGTCATGTAGTTCTCATGCCATGGTTTTCAGCTCCATCGGGTCATTAAAGGACTTCTCTACATTGGTTATTCTAGTAGATCTCAGACTGCTGCACTAGCAATGAGGGAGGCTCCATGGGTGTGGGACCCTCCAAGCCCGGTGCGGGATATAGTCTCTTGGTGTGCCACTTGCTAAGACCCTTGGAAAAGTGCAGTATTAGGGTGGGAGTGACCTGATTTTCCAGGTGCTATCTGTCATGGCTTCCCTTGGCTAGGAAAGGGAATTCCCTGACCTCTTGCACTTCCTGGGTGAGGAGATGCCTCTCCCTACTTCGGTCTCGCTCGGTGGGCTGCACCCACTGTCCTGCACCCACTGTCAAACATGCCCCAGTGAGACAAACCCCATACCTCAGTTGGAAATGCAGAAATCCCCCATCTTCTATGTCGCTCACACTGGGAGCTGTAAACTGGATGTGTTCCTATTTGGCCATCTTGGAACTGCCTCCAGCTTTACTATTTTTGCTTAGGATTGCTTCAACTATTTAAGCTCATTTTTAGCTCCATATACATTTTAAAATAGTTCTTTTTCTAGTTCTGTGAAGAATATCATTTGTAGTTTAATAGGAATAGCCTTGAATCTATACATTGCTTTAGGCAATTTTGCCATTTTAACAATATGGATTCTTCTTATCCATGAGTGTGAAATGTTTTTCCGTTTGTTTCTGTCATCTCTGATTTTTTTTGAGCAATGTTTTGTAGTTCTTATTGTAGTGATCTTTCACCTCTCTGTTTAGCTGTATTCCTAGGTATTTTTTGTGGCAGTTGTGAATGGAATTGCATTCCTCATTTGGATCTTGGCTTGGCTCTTGGCTTGGCTCTTGTTCATGTATAGGAATGCCAGTGATTTTTGTACATTAATTTTGTATCCTGAAACTTTGTTGACGTTGTTTATCAGCTTAAGGAGTTTTTGTGTCATGACTGTGGGTTTTCTCAATATAGGATCATGTCACCTGCAAACAGGGATAATTTGACTTCTTCTCTTCCTATTTGGCTGCCTTTATATCTTTCTCTTGCCTGATTACTCTGGCTAGGACTTCCAATACTATGTTGAATAGGAATGATGAGACAGGGCATCCTTGTCCTGTGCTAGTTTTCAAGGGTAATGCTTCCAAGTTTTGTCCATTCAGTATGATGTTGGCTGTGGGTTTGTCATAGATGGCTCTTATTATTTTGAGGTATGTTCCTTCAATACCTAGTTTATTGAGAATTTTTAACAGGAAGGGTGTTGAATTTCATCAAAAGCCTTTTCTGAATCTATTAAGATAATTATGTAGTTTTGTCCTTAATTCTGTTCATGTGATGAATCACATTTCTCGATTTGTGTATGTTGTGCCAACCTTGCATCCCAGGGATAAAGCCTACTTGATCATGGTGCATAAGCTTTTTGATGTGCTGCTGGATTCAGTTTGCAAGTATTTTGTTGAGGATTTTTGCATCAACATTCATCAAGGATATTGGCCTAACATTTTCGTTTTTTGCTGTGTTTCTGACAGGGTTTGGTATTAGGATGATGCTGGCCTCATAGAAAGAATTGGGGAAGAGTTCCTCTTTCTAAAATTTTTGTAATAGTTTCAGTAGGAGTGGCACCAGCTCTTCTTTGTACAGCTGGGAGAATTCAGCTGTGAATCTGTCATTCCTAGGTTTTTCTTGGTAGGCTATTTATTACTGATTTTATTTCAGAGCTCATTATTGGTCTGTTCAGGGATTCAATTTCTTCCTGGCTCAGTCTTGGAAGGGTGTATGTGTCCAGGAATTTATCCTTTTCTTCTAGATTTGCTAGTTTATGTGCATAGAGGTGTTCATAATATTCTTTGGTAGCTATTTGTATTCTGTGGGATCAATGACCCCTTTTGTCATTTCTAATTGTGTTTTGTGTTTATTTGGATTTTTTCTTCATTAGCCTAGTTAGCAGTCTATTTTATTAATTTTTTTCAAAAAATCAACTCCTGGATGCATTGATCTTTTGAATGGCTTTTTCGTGTCTCAATCTCCTTCAGTTCAGTTCTGATTTTCGTTATTTCTTGTCTTCTGCTAGCTTTGGGGTTTGTTTTCTCCTGGTTCTCTAGTGCTTTTAATTGTGATGCAAAGTTCTTTCACTTGCAAAGAACTTTAGTATGTGATGTTCTTGTAGCTGTGAAAATGATAATATTCATTTTCAAATATTTTTTTTTGAGACAGGGTCTCACTTGATCACCCAGCTGGAAGTACAGTGTTGTGATCATAGCTCACTGCACCCTTGAACTCCTGGGTTCAAGCGACTTTTCTGCCTCAGCCTCCCAAAGTGTTGGGATTACAGGTGTGAGCCACTGCACCCGGCCAATGTTTATTATTTACTCTAGTAGATATACATAGACAGTCTTTACTACGTGCATAATCAACATATTTTATCATGCCATTTAATGTTCACAAGAGGTGTGCCAAGCATCATTATCCCATTTAATAGGTAAGGAAACAAAGGCCCAGAGAGTTTAATTACCAAGCATATGTAGCTAGTGACAGAGCAGGGATCTAAAGGTAGGTGTCTCTGACTCCAAAGCCCATGCTGTCTTCTTTACATTCGTAGTTTGCAACCAGTTTTTTGAAGCCAGATTCTGCAAGAGGTGCCCAGTACCAGGAACAGGGACCAAATGGTTGAGCATCAGGCCCCTAATCCAATTTTAAGCTGGGCATTTCTGCTTTTGTCTGTTTTATGCATTGGACTCCTACGGAGGTTATTCTTTGACAAAAGGTTTCTGCCATTAAAAACAATTTGAAAATCATGGTATTGTGTTTAACCACAAAAATTACTGTACTTGGCCATTTTCTATCAATAAAAATGATATTTTTTGTCCCTCGCACTTCCTTACACTGGCCCTGTCCTCCTCCACCTTTTCCCAGCCCCTGCCAGTCAGTTCCCAAATTAGGAAGTCTGCTTCCTTGCTCTCCCCACAGCCCATGGTAGATGTATTACCTGTGGGATGGGCCTAGGGCTGGCTCTTCCTGTCAATTCCCCACTGTTCTCAGTGACTCAGGGCCACTGAGATTCAATCTAATATCACGCCATGCCTGTGTTAGAGCTGGAAGGGGCCTCAGAAGTCATCATTAGTTAGAAGTCCTGGTTGTGTTTCACAGATGATCACACAAGTCCAGAGAAGCAGCCCAGTCTATACTAGCTGCTCAGTACATGCTTGCTGAATTCAGTGACTGCTCCAGAATGTCAATATGGGAACTGAAGGGAAGCAAAACAGTTGGGAAAAGAGTCTTAAAACTACATGTATCTGCAAAGCACTTTACCTGAGACTGAGGAAAATTCACTTTACCTCCGCTGACCATTTTAAAGAAGAGCGTGAGGGCAATGCTGGTAGAGATAACTGGGTGGCCCTAACCTTCAGAGGAGGCATGGCTAAATAGGAGGGAGATGTTTAAGAGGCTGGGGCATGGTCAGAGGGATCTACTTTAGAACAGGAATGAGACAGGCCCAAGTTGGAGGAGTTGGACAGGGATGGCTAGAGCACCTTCAGGAGAAGCTGTGTTCCTGAGGTGGTCAGAAAATGAAATCTTCTAAAGATTGGGCCAAAATCCAAGAATGAACAACGAACTCCCAGGAGCACAGGCAGATTGTTCCAACCCTAGGACAAATGGCATGGGAGAACATCTGGGAACATCCCGAGTCGCTGAGACCAGTGGGGAATTGACAGCAAGAGACAGCCCTAGGCCCATCCCACAGGTGATGCATCTATCACGGGCTGTGAGAACAGCAAGGAAACAGGCTTCCTAATTTGGGAACTGACTGGCAGGGGCTGGGAAAAGGTTGGGTAGGACAGGTGTCAGAGGAAGCAGGAGGTATAAGAGTTGAGTGGTCCTGGGAAACAGCTGCTCTAGTTACAGGCCTGCTATGGGGTGCCTCAGAGTCATCAGCCTGAACTCTTGTGGCCAGAGCTCCTGTAGCCCAAGGGTCTCTGATTCCAAGACCATTGTCAGGACTCTGGGACCTTCTATCTGTGGATCCCTCCTCCTTATTCCAGTCAAGTCCTTGCCAGACCCCCTGGGCACTCCAGATGTGAGAGAACAACACTAATGGATAGAACTCTTGTTTTTTTAGCTGACCCAGAAGTTTGAAAGCCACACACTCACCATTCTTGTATGACTGGCTCAGCTAAGCCTATTTCCCAGTAGGAATGTCTAACTGAAATCTGCCCCCTCTCATTCTAGTTCCCCTGCTCCCTGTTTGATACCAAGCAGCTACCTCCTTATTCCCCTTCCCCACCCTTACCCCATCTTCTCCATGTGGGGCAGCAGCTGGCTCAGCAGCAGGCTGGGGCTTTCACAGTGATGTTTAGGATCTGAAATCAGAGCAAACAGGAGGTGGGGGAGGGAAGATACAGTCAGTCCAGCAGTCTCACCATATTGGGAAATGTACCAGGTTAGAATGTGGGCATGATGACCTCTGATGCCCATGATGTGGGTGGAGTGTTGGCTTTCCTGTGCATTCATGGAAATGGGGGCATCCTGAAGATGCAGGAGTAAATGGGTTAGGCTGAAGGCTCTTCCAGCAGAAGACCCCAGAGTATATGGGTTGTCTCCCTATGTTTCCAAGCACACCAGTTTCATCTGGAGCAGAGGAGGCATCAACAGCTGAGTCTGGGGAAGGCTAGGTTTTGGGGTGATAGCCAGAAGGTACCCATGTTAGGGATTAGGCTGTCATTCTCTTCTCTGTGCCCCATATTTTTTGTGACTATTTGGTTTTTGGTTGGAATTCCCTGCAGAATGGTAGCTCCTGAACAGTGACGAGCAAAACTGCCACTTAAACACTCCTACATCCATCTCACAGAGGGGAAATTGAGGCTCAGAGAGTTCAAGCCCCAGGCCTCACTCTGCACCAGTGAATCTGTCATGGGAAGGTGGATGGTGGGAGCTGAGGATCAGCTCTGGATATGTGAGCCTAGATGGAGAGAGGGTTACATGGCAGGAAGGTGAGGATGAAGTCTGGCTTTCCTGCCCCCTGCTGGCTTCCCCAGACCTCACCTTGTCCCAGACCTGCTCACTGATCCCCAAGGCACTTCCCACCAAGTGACTGACCCCTGCCACGCACACCAGGAAGTCCACACCCCCACAGTGTTCCAGGGCCTGAGAGTAAGAAAAGGATATAAAGGAATAAGGTTACGGAGGAAGAGGGTGTCTTCAGCAGTGAGAGATGACTCCTGTTTAATGTCCCAGAGGCTGTACCTATGTCAAGTTCAAAGCACAGGAGAACAATATGATGTGAGGATGGAGATTCTCTCTTTTCCTTTAGGAGCCAGGTACTGAGTTTCTGGATAAAAAGCAGTGGAGCATCACCCAAGTACCCTTTCACGTCCTCCTTCTAGTCCTAGGCACTGTTGGCTACCTGTTCCCAAACACACCTCTCACCTGCACTGTGTCCTGAAATTTCACTGTCCCCTCTCCAATTCCCTGAATACTCTACCTCTGACTATAAGACCAGGGCTTCCTTCTGTACATCTCTGTCCCCTCAGACCCCTCCTCAGGAATCTTCCAGGAGGGCCTGGTTGGCTCCACGGAGCTGGTGGAGAAACCAGCTTCTCCTTTCCCACCAGCATGGTCCCCACCCCAACATCTCCCTGAGTCCCAGGCCACATGCACTCCCATTCTCCCTGAGGGAGAGAACAAACCTGGGTGGAGAAAGGACGCCTTCCGTAAGCTGGTCCTTTCTGTGCCCAGGTCTGTTAACTGGAGATTGGGCCTTGTGGACAAGGCTCAAGTGACACATAGTTGACCTGATTCCTGTGATGGTGGCTTTATCCCTCTGCCCTAATGTGGGACATAGTATCAGAATCCCTGAGCCTCTCTACACCTCCTTCTATGCCCCTCACCATGACCACCAGCCGCTCCCGGTCCTCAGCCTTCCCCATGTAGCACAGGGTGTCTGGCACATGCTCAGCCCCTCCCCCTAGGGCATGGCCACAGCTCAGTCCACCTTCTGCTGCTTCCGGCTGCTGATGACCACGTGGGCCCTATCGTGGGCCAGACGCTGGCAATGGCGAAGCCAATCCCGGGGCAGAGATGAGAAGGAGGTGACAATTTAGACTAGGACTGAGACTTTTCTTGCTGCATTTCTAGCCCTGGGCACCAAATGAATTCTCTCCACTAACTCAGAGCAGATAACCTCATGCTGTACTATGGATGGTCAGAGGACTAGAAGAGATAAAGAGATAAAGAGTCCATAGATGCATTGAACCTCCTATGTCCACATCAGATCTTCTTGGCCTCCCCTCCCATGAAAATTCCTACTATGAAAACTCGTTCTCAGTTTAGTTTCTCGAGGCTTTAGTTTGCTTTGTAGCTGCAACCAGAGAGCTCCCTGCCTCAGGCATGTGAAACCACTGAGTGCTCAAAGGCATGCAACTTGAAAAGTGTGAGGCATTAACCCACATAGGGCAACTCTTGACTGATGGAGGAATTTTCTCCTCTTCCTCTGAGAGATGCCTCTGAGATGCATTTCCTGCTTCCTAGAAGACCTTTGAAACCTCTCACCCAGTGACCTATAGTGGGCCGACTCCATAACACATCCTGCACTGGTTTTGTCTCCTTTGCTAGTTTCCTTTCCTGTTCCTCAATGTTGCTCATTAAGATCACCTTCCCAAAAAAGTACTAGCACTTAAGCCTAGTAAGCTTTGCTTTGTGGGGATGAGCCTAAGAAATGAAGTCAACAAAACCCAAAGACACTCACAGTTCCCAAATTCCCAAAGAGTTGTTCTCACCTGTTTGTAGATCCTGTGATCACGGCAACTTTATTGGCTAATTTAAGTTTATAGTTGGTTCCACTGCTGGTGCTTCTCATGCACAGTGGAGCCACAGTGGACATGAGGCCCCCCAACCCAGGGTCAGGGGCTTAAACGTGGTCGTTTCTGATGAAATATCATCTCCCTTTTTGGGCTAGAACTGAGTGGGTCTAAGAATCGCTCCTGGAAGATCAGCCTCCAGCCTGCTCCAGTGAGCCTTTCCAGTGATTTTATGAACACAGAATTTTGTATATGAAATCTCTTCTCTTTAAATTAACTTGAGTGGCTTCTGTTATCTGGTATCAAATTCTGACATATGCACACATAGGCTTGAGAAAAGAAATTTGTATCTGAGGAATACAAATCCTTTTAATTATTAGGCCCAGAGAGACATTAAAAGGAGGCTACAATCCCACACCCTACTCCCCTCTTTGACCTAAGTATTCATCTCTTGACACTGCTTGCTACTGCCACAAGTAGCTGGAAATTAACCTAATAATGCCACACCAGACACTAGAACACATACTCTGTAGTTTAAAAATGTATAGCCAATACTAATCAATGTTCTTTGTGTAAACCAATGAGAATTTCTGACAAACAATTTTGTAACAGTCCATTCCCTGTCCCTGTTTTTGCCTTTAAAAATTCACTTGTAACTCCTGTTAATTGGAGTCTACATTCAGGGCAACTTGAATCTATGCTCCTGGGTTGCAATCCTCAAGTTTGGCCCAAATAAACTCTCTACTTGTATTAATTTTGCCTCAGCTTCATCCTCTTAGGTCAACATATTCAATAAATATTTATTTATTGAGAACCCCTAGGATAATGAACATCTACTTCACAGGTTTGTTGTGAGAGGCCCAAATAAATTAAGATGTGAGAGGGCTTTGTAAACTCTCAAGTTCCTAAAGTTCCACAGCTTCTTAAGAGTGATGTGTTTTATCATTTTGTCCTCCATGAGTCTCTAGCCTCAAGCTTCGAGACACATTTGACTTCCTGCTCCCAGTGCTCTATTCTGGCTGCTTTGCATCCCTCAGCCTCTTCTTCTAGACTTATCTTCATTTTCAGCACGTGAGGGGAGTCCTTCCTGATACCCCAAAGCTGATTTATTGTCTCCTCCATGTGACCTGATGCCCTCCCTCCTGTGCTTACTTCTCACATTCACCTTTCTAACTCTAAGTGACAGTGTTACATTGGTCACTTATAGCAGGGTGCCCGGCACCTAGCGATTGCTTCATAGGTATTTGTTGAATGAATGAATGAATGAATGAATGAATGATTTGGCTGCAGTGATATAATGATTTCTTAGGGGCCTCACTGGACCTACAGGTCAAATTCATTAGTTACTGCATGTCAGACCCTTCGCCTGTGCAGTCTGTGGTGTCAGTTCAGCTCTGGTCTTAAAGCATTTATTGTAAAGTACCCATTCTGGATTTTTAAGTGTTCAGGCTTTGGGTGGCATCAGGCATTGTGTACACTGTGAACTTGTGTTTTCCTGATATTTAGAATACTGAGTCTCTATTCAAATCTTCACAAATCTGTAGCTATGAACTTATTTACATAAAGCCAATTCCCTTATTTAAGTACTTCAACCTTAGTAAATCTTAGGCAAATATCATAGCAGATAAATGCTTTTGAAGCAAACTTTAAAGATAAATTCACAATTCTTTTTTTCTCTGAAATTTGACTCCTACAATCCCTTCTCATTCATTATGGTTCCCTACCTCCCTTGTAGCCAAGGATTCAAAACAGTGTTGGGTTTTCTTCTCTTCCTACTCAACATTTTGTTAATGTCACTCCAAACAGTTTATTTTTAAAAGCAAATGCTAAGCATTTCTCTCTCTCTCTCTCTCTCTCTCTCTCTCTCTCTCTCTCTGTCTCTCTCTCTCTCTCTCTCCTTGCCATCCCCAATATAATTTTGGCAAAAGATACAGAATCAATGCATGCACTAGTCTCTTCATTCATTCAGTGAGCATCTATTGGGAAACTGCTATGGGCTGGGCGGCCAGAATACAAAGATGACTCATGATTTGGGTACTCAAAGCACTCACAGCCTGAGCTGGGCCTGCAGAAAAGTATGATTATAATACATTGTGGTAGGAGGAACATATGATTCACATACTTTTATGGGAGCATGGGAGAAGAACGGCACCTAACTTAACCTTGGGGTGGCAGTGGTTAGATAAATAATTTGGAAAAGGTGATACCTAAGTCAATTGAGGAAAAGGAGCTTCTAATATTGCATTTGTTTGTTTGTTTGTTTGTTTGTTTGTTTGGAGGCGTGCTTTTTTAATTAAAAAAGGATATATGTTCATTATAAAATTTTTTTTAATATTTGTAAAATATTTGTAAAAATGTTTAAGAAAGTTGAGGGAAAAGTTGTAAAAGACTTTAAAACAGACCTGACTTTGAAATGGACTCTGGGTATCTGCAGTAAAAAACTAGGCATCGTCTAGCTACTCTTCTAGGTGACCTGATTCTGTGGGGTCTCTGTGTCATACGTTGTCTTTGAGCTATTTACAACTCAGAGTTTTAGGTAACTAATAAATATTTGCATCTATCCATAGATGCATATAAATTTCATCTGGAGGAGATTCAATTTTCCTTCTACACTGGAAGAAATCAGCTTTGCATCTATTAAGCAAACTTATTTTACTCTTCCCTATGGCCTATATATGTGTGGTTCTTTGAATTTACCTTCGAATCAGTTGAATGGCTTTGTGGTTCCCCTCATTAATTAATGAGTTTTAAAAGGTTGGCACTTGTTATTTTTACATTTGTATGGGAGTCATTATCTTACCTTCTCAAAAGTTATCCAACACAAAAAAGTGAAAATTTGATATTTCACTGTTAACTATTATAATTATTTTTCCATTCTTTAAATCACCTCTCCACATATCCATTCTCATATAATAGCTGTGTGTTCAATTTTGCATGAATGGGACCACAGTATACATGACCTGTTTTTTCTTTTTAATTTTCAGAGCTTATTCTTGAAGGATGAATGGAGTAAGGAATTTGGAAATATAGAAGGGCATACCAAGCAAGGAAGTTAGCATGAGCAAGGGCAAAGGGGAGAAAAACAGCACAGAGTGAGAGAAACTACCAAGAGTTTGTTATCCCTGGAACAGCAAGCATGAGGTGGGGAGTGGCTGGCGATGAGGCTACAGAATTGGTCAGGGGCTGGATAGTGGTGGTTATTGCATGCCAAAACAAAAAGCTTAGACTTTATCTAGAGGGCAAATGGGAGTCCCTGAAATTTACTAAGAAATGCAAAGGGGTCAGATATTGATATGGTCAGATTTTTGCCATATAGAGACAACTTTAGCATGTGTGTGTATGCACATGCACTTATTTGATGTGGCAGCCAGGAGATTATTGCAGCAAGAGATACTAAGGTCTTGTGCCCATCAGATACTGTCAGGAAATAGATGGCATACTTAAATTGGGTAAATTAAAGAGAGTTTCATGAAGGGGCTATTTACAGAGGCAAAGTATAGGGTAACCACAGGCGATAGTACAGCACTGGAGCCAGGCACAGGGAGGTTTTAATACCCTCCAGGCCTGAAGGGGCAAAAGGAGGAAGTGAGTTACCCCAACAAAGACAAATACAGAAGATTGTCTGTCAGGGGCTGTGACCTTTGGTTAAGTGTCGTAGTAAGCCAGAGACACACTGCAGAAGGGAACCACGTGAATAAATACCACAACCACATTTCCCTCCTTTCCTTTGATCTACTATCAGTGTTCTCTATTAACAAAACCCTTCTGGAAGTGAGATGTCATCCACACAGCTCAGTCTCCAAGAGCATGGAACAGAGTGGAGCATGCACCTGGAGGGTCCAATGGAAGGTATCCAGCCAGGCCCTGAACTAGTCAGAAGTAGTATAGATGCAGAAAAGAAGTTAGATTTAGGAAATATTTATTAGTTGAAATTATTAGCTCTTTGTGAGAGATTGGTCACCCTGGGAGCAAAAGGAACTAAAAATGAAGCCCAATTTTCCAGCTTGGGCACCTGAGTAGTTAAAATGTGAATTTCATGTTAGTGCATTATATTGATGACATAATGTTAATTGAACATGATGAGCAGAAGTCAAAGGAACTCTGAATGTCTAAGTAATACATATATGCCTCAGAGGGTGAGAGGTAAATCCTACAGAGATCCAGAAACCCATCACATGAGTGGTTTTTAGGATTCCAGTGGTCTGAGGCATATTGAGACTTTCATTCAGAGTTGAAATGCAATGAAAATTTGGTAGTGCTCTTCAGGTTTGGGGGACATTGCATACTATTCTTGGAAATTCTGCTGCAATCTATTTATTGGGTGATTATGAAGGCTGTCAGTTTTGAGTGGGGCCCAGAGTAAGAGAAGGCTCTGCAGCAGGTTAAGATGTTGTATAACCAGCCCTGCCACTTGGGCCACAGGGCCAAATGGATCTCCTAGAGATGACTTTGTGCCCAGATATTTGTGCCAATAAAGCTCTATGAGAAATCCTTGGTAAGCCCCAACAGGGAGTCTTAGCATAAAACTCTAGGGTTCTAGTGCAAGGCAAAACTAAATGCATTAGGAAACAATAAAACATTTGAAAAGTAGCAAGCAGCACCTGATTCCGGGGAGAGACTGAGTATCAGACCATGGAATTTCTTTCTTTCTTTCTCTCTCTCTCTCTCTCTTTCTTTCTTTCTTCTTTCTTTTTTTTTTTTCAGATGGAGTCTCCGTCACTCAGGCTGGAGTGCAGTGGCGTGATCTTGGCTGGCTGCAACCTCTGCCTCCTGGGTTCAAACGATTCTCCTGCCTCAACTTCCTGAGTAGCTGGGATTTCAGGCTCGTGCTCCCAAGCCCAGCTAATTTTTGTATTTTTAGTAGAGACAGAGTTTCACCATATTGGCCAGGCTCCTGACCTCAGGTGATCCACCCACCTCGTGCTGGGATTACAGGCGTTAGCCACTGTGCCCAGCCTAACATGGAATTTCAAAGGATGGTGTGACTAGAGCTACTCATCATAACCTGGGCTCTCTGTCTTAAAGTTAGGAAGACACAGCAGCAACCCACCATTTGAAGGAAATGATATACTAGGGGTCAGGTCTAAGCAGGACCAAAGTAGGTTACACAAATCACATAAGCAGGTGCCCAGATTCCCATGCCACCTACCCCTGTTGCATGGATGCCTCTCTTTCAGCTTATATACTCTCAACTTCTAAGCCGTATGTGTTACATGGTCTTAAGGCGGTGTTCTCTATGAGCAGATGGCAGAGGAGAAAATAACCTGGTCCTGGGGCCACCTGAGATTAGTGATCGTAGAGCCAGATTATGGATTTCATGATGTGACTGGATAAAATAAGCTCTAACTACATTTCTGGTTAACTCATATTGGATCTGAAGAAGTCATTTGAAATTTGATTCATGGCTTTGTCTAATATATCTTGAAAAAACTTTGGCAGTCACTAAACCAGTGTCACTAGGTGGTTCAGCTTCATCTGTTCAAAGGTGATTTCCCCTCCCCCCCGCCCCCAGCTAATAACACAACCTATGAGTGACTGTTGAGAAGAACTGAAAATGATTGCGTACATTTAAATAACTGGAAAAGCTAGTTGCAGCACTGAATGTTGTGTATCCATGCTATCATTGCTAGTCTCTTGTGGAATTCTCCCCATCTGTGTTCTTTGATAAGAGCTGAGGTATGGAAAGGTGAGGTCCTTAAAGGAAAATTGTCAACACATCCACTGCCCCATTCTACCATATATCTGAATTCAGAACATCCCAAAGCAGGTTGAGACATTTAATTTCTAATACAAGGCTATACTCTTCACCAAATTAAGTATAAAAGAGAAAGATAACAAACCATAAGGCAAGAGTCATTAAAGGAGGCATCTCAGTAACAATATTTAAGATGGTCTTACTGTTGGCAACTTGAAGGTTTCTTCACTCATGTCAACACTCCATTTTACCATAGTAAAATACGGATAGGAAAAGAATATGACTCTCTTCCTTTTTGAGTAGGCCAACTAAAAGGGGAGCTAGCAAAGTGAATTTTACATAAATAAGTACAGGTGCTTTCTCAGGCAAATCATATTTAGGAAAGACCACACATGGAAGTTGAAGATCTGAAAATGTATTTCTTTTTAAAGAAATAATTTTATTGACATACATTTCACATAACATAAAATTTAAGTCTACAATTCAATGATTTTTGTAACTCTACCCAGTTGTGCAACCATCACATTCGGTGAGTTGTACAGCATTTTTATTGCTCTAGAAAGACCCCTCACGCCTTTATCTCTGTTCCCAGCCCCAGGCCCAGACAGCTGAGGTATGGAAAGGTGAGGTCCTTAAAGGAAACCTTTATCTATTTTGTTTCTATAAATTTTATAAATTTACCTTTCTGGATCTTTCATACTAATGAAGAAATTGATTTTTAAAAAATATATATGGCTACTAATACCTCTTGGAAAGTCTTTGCATATATACTCTTCTATAACATTCCTTTGACCAAGGAATGGGACACCTGTCTCAGGCCTGTGGTATTTTTGGAAGAATATCTATTCATATTTCTGTATCTCCATAGATTTATATAAAATATTCAACATACAGTCTTCTTACCTTTGTGGTGAGTACCAGCTGCTTTGTCTGGGGCACAGAGGGAATCCCAGTGACAGGAGTAGCTCAAGATTGGGCAGGTCCTGGGTGTCTGGGAAGCTGCTGTTCTCTCTCCTCTCTAAGTCAGGCCATCCTTTCCTTTCTCCTCCCCCTAGGGCACACCAGGAGGTCTCCCTGCCCTCTTTCCAGACTTCACTTTGTTGAGTCATCAGAGCCCCAAACCAGGACCGAGACTCCCTCTGAAAGACACCAAATCACATTCTGTCCATCACGCAGAGCGTCTTTCACAGCTTTGCTTACCGCCACAGGCACAGGGACCTCTCTGAATCTCTATGGACTGTGCACATCAGCTCTCAGGAATTCTGGTCATTTCCTTATATTTTCTATGTTAACATATGGGCCCATGTTCCATTCAGTTGTCTAACTCAGAAACTGCAGTCAGTCAAGATCCTTCTCACTTCTTCCATACCCAATTGTCACCAAGCCCTGCTAATATGGTATCTGCTATCTTTTAGTTGATCTTCTCCTGATTCCTCGGTCACTGCGTTTTGTTGGAGTGGTCACCTGTCTTGCCTGGAGTGTAGCTGTAGCTTCTGTTCTGCTCTTACTTCAAAACTAAGCTGGAGGAACCTTTCCAAGGTGAAAAGCTGATCAAGTTCATCTCATTGTGGAGATTCAACCATGGCTCTCCCTTGGCTTTGATGATAAAATGTACATTTCTTGCCTTCCCACACTGGGACTTTGTTGATTTGTCCCTGATTCCTCTCCCTTTGCCTTCACAAGCTCCTTCTACTATAAACATAACAATGTTCTTGCATTTCATGCTTGCATCTTCTCATTCCCTAGATTGTTCCTACTCTTCATTCAGATTCAGCAAAGCCATCGCTTCTGCAAGGAAGCCTTATAAATACATCTACTTGGTTTTACATGGCTGTCTCTCCAACCCAACTTTCAGGGTTTCCCCTGCCCCTCTTCCCACTGCCACCAGGCTGACAATATCTTAAGGGCAGAGTTCATATTTTATATTTCTCCGGAGTCATTGCTCATGATAGACAGTCATTCATTATTTGGAGTTTCTTAGTCTCTTTAAAAACAACCACACCTCTGTCTTAACGTCAGTCTTCTGTAGATGTCTTGAGCCTCCTATGTGGTCATGAGGATTGTGCGTTGGGACCCAGGGAGACACAGCGAAGATTCAGCTGAAGAAAGGGGTTGTGCAAGACAGCCTATGTTCTCTGTTAAAATCAGGCTCTTTCCTCCTAAGGAGAGTTCTAGAGCAGCTGTTTCTATTATTAATGAGTCCATGTTTTGTAATATGTTCTATGTACAAAACTAAGCACATTTGGTGTTTTTATCTTTATGCAAACACACTGAGGTGGGTGGTGCTATCCCCCCTTGACACATAAGGAAGCAATCAGAGAGAAGTTAAATAACCTGCCCAACCTATTATAATTATTATTTATTAGAACTGAGATTTGTCTTCAAGCCCCATACTCTCAGCTTCTAAGCCATATGTGTTATGAAATGGATAAAATATTGTGAACTAAAAGGCAAATAATTTTGCATCCTGACCTGACATGCCCGTTGAAGTTAGTAGAGTCTAAATGCAGCTATGGGTGGGAAACCAAGCTAACTACGAAACCTCTTGCCTGGTCCTGTCTTCAGTTGTGCCTCCCCAGTCTCAGCCTGGGTTGCTCTGAACATATTTTCTTTCCTATCATCTTCCTAGTCTCCATTTCAAACACCTTAGTATAGGATGTACCTGATCTTTTTCAAGTACTACATGTCTAAGACTTGTTAGTGAGATATAGTCTTCCACTGCCAGTTTTGGAGTCAGGCTTAGATGTGTGGAAACAATTAATCCCTCTATACCTGGCAGTTTCTTTCAAAAAGTATGCCACCTTTATCTGGTTTTCACAGCTTTAAGTCCACATATGCTTTTGAAATGAAAAGTGGCTTGCATCCTTGACAAAGTAACTGCCATTAGAACCTAGTCTTATAAATTTGTTTGACTTTTTGACCTCTAAATTCAGAGAAAATAGTAATACAACTCAGGTCTTGAAGCTATAACTCAGTGTTCTTGCCTCAGGAAAGAACCAGTTGGTTCTATCTTCAGGAAGATAATTTATATACACATACACATTTATATAATCTATATATATAATATGCACACATGCATTATATATGAAAATTTTTTGATAACTGCAAATTGCTGTATGCATAATGGGTATATTACTTTGTTAATTTTGTCATTTTGTATACAGCAGCTGTCATCCCATTTGCTATATTTAAGAGTTTTATTTTTCTTAAAATTCCTTTCCTTTCTGTGACTTTTAAAGAAGCAATTTTTTCCTTCTGTTCTCTCCCCAGTTTACCGTAAAGAGGAAAGCAAAGCTTTTCTCTATGACATGCAACACTTTCAGCACTTCTGTGACCAAATGTGTGGGGGTTTTCCTGATACCAACCAATTCTCCTACTCTCTGGACAACAACTGGGCAGCCTATAATTCAACTATGACACCAACTACCTGGAGTTTATGCAGATGCTACAGGTTAAGGGCTCAGTCCCACAAGACCGCCCCCACTTCAGATGTCAGTTTCAAGTAGCGAATCCCCAGGTTATCTACACTTCTATCAGCCTTGCCTACAAATGGAGGGTTCCCACAACTCCCTCCTCAGTTTTGATGATTTGCTATGATGGCTCACAGAACTCAGGGGAAGACATTTACCAGTTTATTATTAAGGATATTATAAAGGACACAGATAAACAGCCAGATGAAGAGATAGAGAGAGAGAGCTCTGGAAGGGTCCTGAATACAGAATTTCTGTCCCCATGGAATTGGAATGCACACCACTCCTAGCACATAGGATGTGTTCACCAACCTGGATGCGCTCTGAATCCTGTCTTTTGGAGATTTTTTTGAAGGGTTTATCACATAAGCATGATCAATTACAAACTCAATCTCTAGTTCCTCTCCCCTAACTGTTGATGGGGGATGAGGGAGGGTTCCAAGCTTCTAACCATGCCTTGATCTTCCTGCTGACCAGCTTTCATTAAGGAACCCAGCAAGAGTGACCTTATTAGAACAAAATATGTTCCTAGCACCTTTATCACTTGGGAAATTACAAAGGTTTCACGAGCTCTGTCCAAGTTCTGACCAGGGAAGAAGACCAAAATAAATGTTTCTTATTATAATTAATATTACAATATTATAATCTTTAACTTCACCTCTGTGACTTGGAATACGTAATCACAGAAAATCATTTACAGTCATCCCACATGTAACAACATTTCTGTCAATGACAGACCACATATACAATACAGCTGAAAAATTCCCATCGCCTAGTGATTTGTGTTGCAGTTGCCTACAGTATTCAGTTCAGTAACATGCTGTACAGGTCTGTAGCCTAGGATCAATAGGCTATACCATATAGTCTAGGTGTGTAGTAGGCTACGTATCTAGGTTTGTGTAAATACACTCTGATATTTGCACAAAGAAATTCCCAAACATCAGGTTTCTCAAAATTTTCCTGGTGGTTAAGTGATGCGTGACAGTAACTACATAGCTTAATGTGTTTGCATAAATGTATTTACATACTATATTCCATTTAATAAGTTGTTTTTCACGTTAATATGTCTCAGAGATATTTTTGAGTCAGCACATGGTATATTTACCTCATTTAAGAGCCATTCTGTGCTTTTTGATGGAAGGCACTCATAAGAATACAGGGAGACTAGCAGCCATGTTTCAATCCTGCAGTGAAGCTGATGCCCGACTGGGCACTAGTGCTCTACTTGTGCAAAACGATGTCATAACGGATCCTGCCTTTTGAGTGGCCTGAGGTCAGTGGTCAGTAGACCTTTGCTCTTCACAGTCCTCGGGGATCAGAATGTGAGCAAACGAGAAGGCACAGAAACCCAAGTCACACTGACACAGTGGCAGTAGGCTCTAGTCCATTCTCAATCTTCTATTTTGAATGAGTGCTTGAGTTAATTTTCAGGTCTGCAGGAATCCCTGCATAAATATAATTACATCTAAAGCTATGGGTCATTACTGTGACAGTAACCTATGGATATTATAACCCACTATTTTTTGTCATGTAATTTTTTATAAGCACTGATATTTTCCTATGGATCTATTTACTGTAGTCAATTTATCAGCCTGCTCTTTTTGGGCGGTTCCCCTACCCTCCACCCCACAAAGGATAACCCCTTCTACTGCAAGTCAGTAATGTAGGTGAGAAGATTTCAGTTTTTCCTTTTAATAAACTCCTACCTGATTTTCAAAAAATCTTATCCAAGTAGACTTCAAAGTTTTATTTATGGTATAAGACATGCCGATGAGGTATGGGACATGGTATATGATACATGCAAGAGTAGTTATTTCTGCTATTTAAAGGTAACAAAATTTTTAAGCCAATCTGTCCTGAATATAATCAGGTAGGTAGCACCAAGATTGGATAACCTTTCTTGAAATTCATCTCTTTCTTTCCTTTTCATAAATTAAAAAAATTCTTAAGGCAAACATAATACATTTCCCTTAAATAACTGGCTTAAACCAAAAGGAATTGAATTTTTGAAAGGTCATCTTGATAGATTTATTTAAATAAGAGTAATTTATTTTAATTAATGTTATTTACTATATAAATAATTTTGCCAGTATTGAATAGCAAAGCAATTAATCACAAGCCAAAGCAATATAAATAAAAATATAGTGTAAGACATTATCTTATTAAGACTTAGAAAAAAAGTTTCTCACTGAGTAACATGTTCAGACTCAAATAAACTTCTAGCAGTTATAAATGTATTATATACATGTATTAATTTCTTGATCTCTTTTATAGGTTCATATATGCTAGAAAGTAACATTTTTGAAGTTAAAAATAAATGATAAAATTTATGTATTTCACCTGAAACTTATGCTTACCTTTCCTCTGTGCAGATACTGAATCCTGAATACTGAATTTGTGGTAACCACACATGAATACCATTTTCACCTGAAATGAGATAATATCCCAGTTCTTGATGGTTGTTCAAGCAAGAGAAAGTTCATGGAAAGATTATGTTGTTATAGGGTTATTTAAATTCACCAGCTACTACAATAATTTGTTTAAAGGGATTTGGATTAAAGCAGGTTCTGAGTGTAATAATACACTATATTGATTATATCCTGATATCTGAAACTGAAAACCAGGTGAGGAATGACCTACATGTAGCAGTGACACACATGACCAGCAGAGGCTGGTTGATAAGTCTAGCAAGGGTCAAGGCCTCTCAAAATGGTGGAATTCTTAGGAATTACCTGGGCAGGTGCCACCATGACGTTCCATAAGTGAGCATAAATAAACTGATCTCATTACTACCCCTTGAAATAAACAAAAAAGCCCAATGTTTCATTGGTCTATTTAGATTTTGGAGGATGTATATTCCACATCTAGAAATGTTGCTCACTGCTATCCATAAAACTACCCAAAGAATGCTGTATTTGAATGAGGGACCAAAAAAGCAGCCACATCTGAATTTCAAAAAGTAGTTCCTCTCTCAATGCCTCTTTTGTCGTTCCATGTCATATATGATCTTGGAAGTGTCTGTAACATACACCTATTATATGCAGACTGGAGATTACTGTGAAAGCCTGTGAGTACCACTCATAGGTGACCACTGGGATTCTGTATCAGAATATTCCTAAATGGTGTAGTAAGATATACACAATTTGAGAGACAGCTCCTACCTTACTATTGGACATTAATGGTAACAGCCCCTATGACTGAAGGACATAAAATATTCCTGAAACCTGAAATGCTGTTATTGTCTTGTGTTATGTCAGAGAAACAATCTAATAAGGAAGACAGCATCCAGAAGAGTTCCATAATAAAGTGGAAATGAGAGAAACATGTTACTAGGGGGACACAGAGGTACTCATTGTATCTACAAGCAGGTAGACTGTTTCCCTCTAGGATTGATTTTGGAGCCACCTGAAGAGCTAGTGGGTCCTATCACCACCTGGACAGTGCCGTGTTAATAGATCTGTATTAACCATCAAAGAGCTGCTTGGTTCATGAATGGTAGTTTCAAGGTGGATGAATAGCCTCCTATTTGGAAGGCCACCACACTAAGACTGGCAGATTGAAAGACTCTGATTGAAAAAGATAACAAATTAGCTCAACAGACTGAATCGCATGCTGTTTTCCTGGCAGTGAAGGGGGAATTGAACAATAATAAAAGCCTTTACATTTCGGTTTTTACTGACTCATGACAGTAGACCACGACCTAGCTATATAGTCAATGGAACACTGGCCTATTAAGTAGACACCTGTATGGGGCACAACCTCATGGAAATTACTATAGGAATTTAAGGAGCACATTAAAGTAGAATATGATAATGTTCATCAGAAGAGATCCTTTCTAGGGTCAGAAGGCATGTCCTTATGGTAGAACAACTTATATTCCTTTGGGTATATACTCAGTAATGAGATTGCTGGATCAAATGGTAGTTCTGCTTTTAGGTCTTTGAGGAATCATCACACTGCTTTCCACAATGCTTGAACTAATTTACACTCCCACCAATAGAATATAAGTGTTCCCTTTTCTTCAAAACCTCGCCAGCATCTGTTATTTTTTTGACTTTTTAATGATAGACATTATGACTGGTTTGAGATGGTATCTCATGGTGGTTTTGATTGGCATTTCTCTAATGATCAGTGATATTGAGCTTTTTCTCATATGTTTGTTGGCCACACGTATGTCTTCTTTTGAAAAGTATCTGTTCATGCCCCTTGCCCACTTTTTAATGGGGTTGTTTTTTTTCTTGCAGATTTGTTTAAGTTCCTTATAGATGCTGGATATTAGATCTTCATCAGATGCACAGTTTGCAAAAATGTTTTCCCATTCTATAGGCTATCTGTTTACTCTGTTGATAGTTTCTTTTGCTGTGCAGAGGCTCTTAAGTTTAATTAGATCCCATTTGTCAATTTTGGTTTTGTTGCAATTCCTTTTGGCATCTTTTTCATGAAATCTTTGCCCATTTCTGTGCCCAGAATGGTATTGCCTAGGTTGTCTTCCAGGGTTTTTATAGTTTTGGGTGTTATGTTTAAGTCTTTAATCCATCCTGAGTTGATTTTTGTATATGGTGTAAGGAAGGTGTCCGTTTCAATCTTCTGCATATGGCTGGCCAGTTATCCTGGCACCATTTATTTGAATAGGGAGTCCTTTCCCCATTGCTTGTTTTTGTCAGCTTTGTTGAAGATCAAATGGTTGTAGATGTGTGGCCTCATTTCTGGGCTCTCTGTTTTGTTCCATTGTTCTATGTGTCTGTTTTTGTACCAGTACCACACTGTTTTGGTTATCGTAGACCTGTAGTACAGTTTGAAGTCAGGTAGCATGATCCCTCCAGCTTTGTTCTTTTTGCTTAGGATTGCCTTGGCTGTTTGGGTTCTTTTCTGATTCCATATGAATTTTAAAATAGTTTTTTTCCTAGTTCTGTGAAGAATGTCATTTGTAGTCTAATAGAAATAGCATTGAATCTATACATTGCTTTGGGAAATATGGCAATTTTAACAGTATGGATTCTTCTTTTCCATGAGCATGGAATGTTTTCCCATTTATGTCATCTCTGATTTCTTTTTTTTGTTTGTTTTTGTTTTTTTTGTTGTTGTTGAGATGGAGTCTCACTCTGTTGCCCGGGCTGGAGTGCAGTGGCTGGATCTCAGCTCACTGCAAGCTCCGCCTCCCAAGTTCACGCCATTCTCCTGCCTCAGCCTCCCGAGTAGCTGGGACTACAGGCGCCCGCCACCTCGCCTGGCTAGTTTTTTGTATTTTTTCTAGTAGAGACGGGGTTTCACAGTGTTAGCCAGGATGGTCTCGATCTCCTGACCTCGTGCTCCGCCCATCTCGGCCTCCCAAAGTGCTGGGATTACAGGCTTGAGCCACCGCACCCGGCCTCATCTCTGATTTCTTTGAGCAGTGTTTTGTAATTCTCTTTGTAGATATCTTTCGCCTCCCTGGTTAGCTGTATTCCTAGGTATATTTTTTGTGTGTGGCCATCGTGAATGGAATTGCATTCTTCATTTGACTCTTGGCTTGACTGTTGCTGATATACAAGAATGCCAGTGATTTTTGTACATTGATTTTGTATCCTGAAACTTTGCTGAAGTTGTTTATCAGCTAAAGAAACTTTTGTGTCAAGGCTGTGGGGTTTTCTCAACATAGAATTATGACATTTTCAAACAGGGAGCGTTTGACTTTTCTCTTCCTGTTTGGATGCCTTTTAATCATTCTCTTGCCTGATTACTCTGGCCAAAACTTGTAGTACTACGTTGAATGGGAGTGGTGAGAGAGGACATCCTTGTGCCAGTCTTCAAAGGCAATACTTCCAGCTTTTGCCCATTCAATATGATGTTGGCCATGGGTTTGTCATAGACGACTGTTACCATTTTGAGGTATGTTCTTTCAATACCTAGTTTATTGAGAGTTTTTAACATGAAGGTATATTGAATTTTATTGAAAGCCTTTTCTGCATCTGTTGAGATAATTAGGTAGCTTTCTTCTTTAGTTCTGTTTATGTAATGAATCCCATTTATTGATTTGCATATGTTGAACCAACCTCACATCCCAGGGATAAAGCCTACTTGATTGTGTTGGATTAGTTTTCAGATGTGCTGCCGGATTCAGTTTGCCAGTATTTTGTTTAGGATTTTTGCATCAATGTTCATCATGGATATTGGCCTGAAGTTTTCTTTTTTCGTGTGTGTCTCTGCCAGGTTTTGATATCAGGATGATATTGGCCTCATAGAATGAGTTGGGGAGGAGTCACTCCTCCTCAATTTTTGGAATAGTTTCAATAGGAATCGTACCACCTCTTCTTTGTACATCTGGTAGAATTCAGCTCTGAATATGTCTGCTCCTGGACTTTTTTGGTTGGTAGGCTATTTTATTACTGACCCAATTTTGGAGCTCATTATTGGTCTGTTCAGGGATTCAATTTCTTCCTGGTTTAGTATTGGGAGGGTGTATGTGTCCAGGAATTTATCCGTCTCTTCTAGGTTTTCTAATTTGTTTGCATAGAGGTGTTCATAGTAGTCTTTGATGGTTATTTGTATTTCTGAAGGGTCAGTGTTAAAATCCCCTTTGTCATTCTAATTGTGTTTATTTGTATCTTCTCTCTTTTCTTCTTTATTAATATATGTAGCAGCTAGACTAATAAAAAATCTTATTTAAAAAAAAAACTGGATTCATTGATCTTTTGAATGTTTTTTCACGTCTTAATCTTCAGCTCTGATCTGAGTTATTTCTTATCTTCTACTAGCTTTGGGATTGGTTTGCTCTTGCTTCTTTAGTTCTTTTAATTGTGATGTTAGGTTTTTAATTTGAGATCTTTCTAACCTTTGATGTGGGTGTTTACTGCTATAAATTTCCCTCTTAACACTGCCTTAGCTGTGTCCCAGAGATTCTGGTGTGTTGTATCTTTGTTCTCATTAATTTCAAAGGACTTGATTTCTGCCTTAATTTCATTATTTATACACAAAAAAAGTTATTCGGGATCAGACTGTTTGATTTCCATGTAATTGCATGGTCTTGAGCAATTTGTTTAGTCTTCATTTGTATTTTTATTGTGCTGTGGTCCAAGAGTGTATTTGGTATGATCTCAGTTCCTTTGCATTTGCTGAGGATTGTTTTATGTACAATTGTGTGGCCAATTTTAGAGTATGTGCCATGTGGCAATGAGAAGAATGCATACTCTGTTGGTTTGATGTGGAGAGTTCTGCAAAGGTCTATCAAATTCATTTGGTCCAATGTTGAGTACAAGTCCCGAGTACCTTTGTTAATTTGTTAATTTTCTGCCTTGATAATCCGTCTACTACTGTCAGTGAAGTCAGTGAAGTGTTAAAGTCTCCCACTATTACTGTGTGGGAGTCTAAGTCTCTTTGTGGGTTTCCAATAACTTGCTTTATGAATCTGGGGTGCTCCTGTGTTGAGTGAATGTATATTAATGATAGTTAAGTCTTCTTGTTGAATTGAACCCTTTACTATTATGTAAAGGGTCTTTTTGATCTTTGCTGGTTTAAAGTCTGTTTTGTCTGAAATTAGGATTCCAACCCCTGCTTTTTCTGATTTCCATTTGAGTGGTAGATTTTCCTCCATCCCTTTATTTTCAGCTTAAGGGTTTCATTACCAGTGAGATGGGTCTCTTGAAAATAGCATACCATTAGTTATTATAAGGCGTATCTTTTCTGGTAAATTTACTTTTGGTCCTTTTTGCATGCATAATTGAATGTTTTGTTTGATCTGCATGCCTGGGTTAAAAGTTTTGTGAACACTCTTATCTTGGTTCCATTTTGGCTTGGTTATGACGATCTGTAAATGATTTGGCCCTTTTCCTTTGCTTGTTTCTAAAATTTTCCAAGAGCAAAAATAAACATTCTAGATGGTGTATGCAAGATAGCTAATTGAAAGCCACTAGTATGATCACCATCATCTAAAACACTGGTCCAAACTCTTGATATTTTATGAAAGAATTTATAGCATTTTCTTTGTTCTTGAGAAATTAATAAGAAGCAGAATTCTCAAACATTAAAGCATACCAAGTTTTCTGGGACTCCCACTGTCCACATATTATGGCCTATTCTCATGTGCACTTTTAAAATTGATGGGCAAATGACATCAAGAAAAATTAAGTGCCCAAATGATCATTACTCAAGCTCTTTTTTAAAAAATTCTGCAACTATAGAGTTAACAGGTAGAACCTTCCAACTTCCTTATCTCTACTTCTTTTCTGCCAACTTTTTTTTTTTTTTTTTTTTTT
>NW_016815084.1:98233-100759 GCF_001698545.2 Rhinopithecus bieti
CTAGTTTAGCTAGATGCAGAATACTGATTGGTGTATTTACAAACCTTGAGCTAGACACAGGGTGCTGATTGGTGTATTTACAATCCCTTAGCTAGACATAAAGGTTCTCCAAGTCCCTACTAGACTCAGGAGCCCAGCTGCCTTCACCTAGTGTATCCCACACCGGGGCTGCAGGTAGAGCTGCCCCCTAGTCCCGCGCCACGTGCCCGCACTTCTCAGCCCTTGGGCGGTTGATGGGACTGGGTGCCACAGAGCAGGGGGTGGCACTTGTTGGGGAGGCTCAGGCCATGCGGGAGCCCACTGCAAGGGGATTCGAGCATGGCGGGCTGCAGGTTCTGAGCCCTGCCCCATGGGGAGGCAGTTGAGGCCTGGCGAGAATTCGAGCGCAGAACCGGTGGGCCAGCACTGCTGGGGGACCCGGCGCACCCTCTGCAGCTGCTGGCCAGGGTGCTAAGCCCCTCACTGCCCAGGGCTGGTGGCACTGGCTGGCTGCTCTGAGTGTGGGGCCTGCCAAGCCCATGCCCACCAGGAACTCGCGCTGGCCCACAAGCACCATGTGCAGCCCCAGTTTCAGCCCGTGCCTCTCCCTCCACACCTCCCTACAAGCAGAGGGAGCCAGCTCTGGCCTCAGCCAGCCCAGAGAGGGGCTCCCACAGTGCTGTCAAGGGCTGAAGGGCCCCTCAAGCACTGCCAGAGTGGACGCTGATGCCGAGGAGGTGCCAAGAGCAAGGGCTGCTAGCACGTTGTCACCTCTCAATCCTCCCTCTAAACAGGACACCACAAATGCTTGGGAATTTGGCCAATGACCATTCTAGCTACTTCCTTCTGGATAGGGGTGATGAAGGGGCCCTGCAGTTATAGTGTCCTCCAGAGGGGAGCTCTCTAGGCCAGTGAAAGTGCCAGTGGGTTGGTCCAGGGGTCCTCAGTAGAAGTTGTTAGTTGAACTCATTTGGGGTTCCATTTGTAAGACCATCTGTAGCTTGATGGCCTCTATTCCAGAGGAAATAAATTTGACAAGGTTAAAAATAGAGGGCCCAAAGGCAAGCAACAGCAAGGTGGCTGCCATGGGACCTAGAAAGGGGAGAGGCCATGTTGCCCTACTCCAGAGGTTGGCATAAGAGTTTGAAAAGTGTTGTCTGATTTCAGAAGTCTTTTCCTGTAAACGCTGGGTGACATCTTGTACTATCCCTGACTGGTTAGTGTAAAAACAACACTCTTCCCCTAAGAAGGTGCAGAGTCCTCCTTTCTCAGCAGTGAGGAGGTCTAGGTCTCGGTGGTTTTGGAGAGTCACTGCTGCCCAAGAGTCTATTTGGGATTGTGGAGTTAGGATGGATTTTGTTATTTCTTGTAAACTGTCTGAGAAATCCTTTGAGAGTGTGTGGTAGTAGGATAATGAAGTAGATAAACTGGCTATTCTGGTTCCTGTAGCAGTAGCAATTCCTAACCCTATAAGTAGGAGTATTAGTTGTATGGCTCTGCACTGACAGACGTGAGCTTGAAAGGGTACTGATAAGGTCTGATTTCCTGGGGCAATATTAATGTTGGGACTTAGAAAGACTAAGGTGCAGGTGCCTGTCCAGTTAGTGGGGAGGCAGATATAGGTCAACATTCCACCTAAGAAGAATATACCTTGGCTGGGTAGACAGAACTTTATTCTGGCTTTTAAAGGAATAGGGTACACTGTTTTTTCTTTACTATTTCTATCTCTTTCTTTCTCTTTGACTTCTTCTTTATCTCTCTCTCTTTCTTTTCTCTGATTCCTTCTTTGTCTCTTCCTCTCTTTCCTTCTTTGACTTTCTGTCTCTGTCTCTTCCTCTGTCTCCTTCTCTTTGTCTCTGTTTCTTCCTCTCTCTCTCTCTTTCTCTGACTTCTGTCTCTTTCTCTCCTTTCTGTTGCCTCTGCTAGCTGCTTATGCTGCTGTTTTCCCTTCTCCTTCCCCTTTTGACAGCTTTGGCAGTGTAAGACTGCCACCTCCTTGGGTTTTGCACTGTGCAATAACTCCATAATTTCCTTGTGGTGTTTAATGGGGTTCGCCCAGAGGTTAGGAACTCCCTTTCTTTCCATATTGCAGCATGGGCATGTAGGATTATGTAAGCATACTTGCTATCTGCATACACATTTATTCATTTTCCTTTTCCCAGTTCTTAGGCTCAGGAAAGTGCCACTAGTTCTGCTAATTGGGCACTGGTCCCTGGTGGAAGAGGCTTACTTTCAAGAATGGTTACATCACTAACAGTGGCATAACATGCCCTTGTATCCCATTCTCCACAAATGAACTTCCATCAGTATATAGGTTAAGATCAGGATTAGCTAAGGGGACTTCTAAGAGATCATCTCGGGTGGCATAAGTCTGGACTATAATTTGTTAGCAGTCATAATCGATTGGTTCCCCATTCTTGGGGAGAAAAGTGGCAGAGGTGAGGGCCATGCACATATGTATTTGAAGCACCAGTCCCTCAAGGAGTAGCCCCTGGTATCTAAGTAGGTGGTTGTCTGATGGCCACAAACTTCCTTTGGCACTTAGTA
>NW_016815085.1:0-1078 GCF_001698545.2 Rhinopithecus bieti
TCACAGAAAAAAATTAGAAAGAAGATTTCTGGGAAAGGGCATTGTGATGTGTGAATTCATCTCACAGCATTACACCTTACTTTTCATGGAGTAGTTTGCTGATATTGTTTTCTTTGAATCTGCAGTGGGATATTTGGGAGTGCATTGAGGCCTATAGTGAAAAGGAAAATTCTAAGACAAAACTAGAAAGAAACTTTCTGAGAAACTACTTTGTGATATGTGAATTCATCTCAGAGAATTACATGGTTATTTTCAGGGAGCAGTTTGATAACACTGTTTTCTTTTAATCTGCAATAGGATATTGGGGAGTGCATTGAGGCCTACGGTGAGAAAGGAACTACACTGAGTAAAAGCTTGAAACAATCTTTCTGAGAATTTCCTTTTTGAGGGTGAATTCATCTCAGTGTTACTCTGTTCTTTTCCTTGAGCAGTTTGCTAACATTATTTTCTTGGAATCTGCAATTCGATGTTTCGGAGTTTATTGAAACTTATGGTGACAATGGGAGTATCCTCAGATAAAAACTGGAAAGAAACTTTCTGAGAAAGACCTTTGTGATGTCTGAATTCATCTCACAGTGTTACACCTCTATTTTCATGGGGGAGTTTGTTAATACTGTTTTTGTGGAATCTTCAATAGGATATTTTGGTGTGCATGGAAGCCTATGGTGTTAAAGGAATTATCCTCAGACAAACACCAAAAAGAAGCAGTCTGAGAAACTACTTTGTGATGTGTGAATTCATGTCACAGAGTTACACCTCTATTTTCATGGAGCAGTTTGCTAACACTGTTTCTGAGGAATCTGCAAAGGGATATTTGGGAGTACATTCAGTCCTACAGTGAGAAATAAAATATCCTCAGATAAAAACTAGAAGGAAGTTTTCTGAGAAACTGCTTTGTGACATGTGAATACAACTCACAGAGTTACACTGTACTTTGCATTGATCAGTTTGCTTACACCTTTTTCTTGGAATCTGCACACTAATATTTCATAGCACATTGAAGTTTATGGTGACAAAGGAAATACACTCATAGATAAACCAAAAGGAAGCTTTCTGAGAAACTGCTTTGTGATGTGTG
>NW_016815086.1:0-773 GCF_001698545.2 Rhinopithecus bieti
AAAATGAATCAAATGGGACTTTTAAAGATAAAAGCTATAATATCTAACAATTTTTTAAAAATCACTGAATGGTGATGAAACTTCAGAACAAATTTGTGAATTAGAAGTTGTAGAAATACAGAGTATGTGAAATGTAGTATAGAAATAAAACATTGAAAAAATATACAGAGCCTCAGTGAGTTAATATTTAACTCTGTCAAGCTGTTAAACACATAAATCTGGAGTCCCAGAGGGGCTAGTAGAAAAATATTCAAGAAAATTAATGGCCAAAATATTCCAAATTTGATAAAAATGATAATCCCACAGACCCAAGAATTTCAATGAACCTCAAGCAGAATAAATATGTATAAAACCACACCAGACACATCATAATAAAATTACTGAAAACCAGTGATAAAAAGAAAAATTAGAGAGCTGTCAGGCATTGGAAAAAATACCTACATTTTTACACAAAAAATGGTTTATAACAGTCAAAAAAATGTTACAACTATAAAACAAATGACAAGGGAAAATGAATTTTTCAGTGCAAACTGTCTCTTTGTTTTTAATTTAGAAGTCTGGATGGAGCTCATGTAAAGTGTCTATGAAAGCTGCTGTAAAATAAAAGATAAACTGTAAACTACTGTTGCTGTTGTTCCAAAGAATTTTCTATGAAGGTGGAAACATTCCATATCTACACCATCCAAAAAATTAGTCAATAACCACATGTGACTTTTGAACCCTTGAAATCTGGCTAGTATGATTAAGAAACTGTATTTTAATTTTACTTAGTT
>NW_016815087.1:0-777 GCF_001698545.2 Rhinopithecus bieti
GCATTGAGCAGTTTGCTTACACTGTTGACTTGGAATCCGCAGTCTGATATTTTGGAGCACATTGAAGCTTATGGCAACAAAGGATATATCTTCATATAAAAACTAGAAAGTATCTTTCTGAGAAACCTCTTTCTGAAGTGTTAGTTCATCTCCCAGAGTTGTACAATTCTTTTCATGGAGTAATTTGGTAGCACTGTTTTTGGTGAATCTGAGAAGGGATATTTTGGACCACATTGAACCGTAGGTTTACAAAGGAAATACCCCCAGATAAAAACTAGAAAGAAGTTTCCTGTGAAAGCCTTGTGATGTGTGAATTTATCTCACAGAATTAGATGGTTCTTTTCATGGAGCCGTATGCTAACACTGTTTTCATGGAATCTGAAAAGTGATATTTGGCAGCGCTTTGAGGTCTATCGTGAAAAAGGAAATATCCTCAGGTTAAAAACTAGGAAGAATCTTTCTGAGAAACTGCTTTGTGATGTGTTAATTTATCTCACTGTGTTGCATGATCCTTTTTATGGATCAGTTTGGTAACAGTGATTTTGGGCAATCTGAGAAGGAATATATTGTTTTGCATTGAAGACTGTGGTGACAAAGGAAATATCCTCAGATAAAAAATAAAAAGAAGTTTTCTGAGAAAGTTTTTTCTGATGTGGTAATTCATCTCACAGAGGTACATCTTCATTTTCATGGAGCAGTTTGCTAACAATGTTTTCCTGGAATCTGCAAAGGGATATTTGGGAGTGCATTGAGACCTATGGTGGAAAAGGAAATATC
>NW_016815088.1:0-1512 GCF_001698545.2 Rhinopithecus bieti
AGATACTGTTTCAATAATAATATCACTATAATTTAAGTATACTAATTTTTATACATTTAATATATTTTATACAATTAATTATAAACATAATTAACGCAGCTACTTTGGATTTATTAACATAGCATTTTTCCAGAAAAATCTTACACAGTAGCAACTTTTAGTATCTGTAGTTGACAAATAAGGATACTGGAATATAGAAACGAAGGTAATTTGCTAATGATCATATAACTAGCAAGTGTAGAGTAGCAATCAAAATGTTATGGTTTGAATGCTCCCTCCAAAACTCATGTGGAAATTTAATTGTCAATGTAGTTGAATTCAATGGTGGGGCCTTGAAAATGTGCCCAGGGCAGGCAGATTCATGCCATTATTGCAGGAGTGGGTTAGTTATTACAGTCGTTCAGGTTCTTTTTCCTCACTTTGTCTCATGTGTTGCCTATTTCTCTCTTAACTTTCAGCATGGAATGCCCCTCAGCAGATGCCAATACTATGCTCTTGGACTTCCCAGTTTCCAGAAGTTTGAGTAAAAATAGCTTATTTTACTTATAAATTACCCAGTCTGTAGTACTCTGTTATAGTAGCAGGAAATGGTGTAAAACACAAACCCAGAAAGTTTGAACTGATAGTTGCGTGATACAGTTTAATCAGTTGTGTTAAGCTCTAATGCCTATGATGTTACACAGTGGCAACAGAAAGTATGTGCAAATTTTTAAAATACTACAAACTTAGTAAAATACTAATTATGATGTAGCTATAATCAAAAGTAGCCATTAGGACTGGTTTTAAGTCTCCAAAAGTTAACAAAACTGACCCGAGTAGTGTTCGGGAAATTTAATTTAAAACAAAATCTTCTCCCAACACAGAAAACCTCTCCAAAAAGGTAATAGAAAAGGAAAAGAGTTTTCTTATTGAATAAGCATTAAAGCAGGATATGATGTCCATCACAGGCAATCTGTTAAGAAATTTTAAGACAGAAAGGAATCTCACCCCTTATGCAGCCAAGCAGACACAACCCACTATATACATGTTTTCAGAAAATAATAATGTTTTCAAATAAGAGGACTTACCATCTTTTGTTAAACACAGTTTGTCTTAACTTTATCATGGTAATTGGAGGGACCACTGTGTTGGCTTTACCCTGAGAAGAAATAAACTTACGGCAAATTGGAGCAAAATACCCACTGAAGTTAGGCTCTTGTCCCCCCAGAGAAAGTGGGAAATGTAAGCACTATGTCCCTTGATGTTTGCATTTCAGTTCAGAAGGATGGATACAAGTTCCTTGTGGAAACGTTCCTTAGTTGTGAGACTGGGAAGAGTCTAACATATTCATTGTAAAATTCACAAATATTTGAGAAGGACAGAGAAAGAAATTCTGAAACAAAAGTTTGGGAAGAAGCATCTGCCCTTATTTTCATGAGGGAGCATTCAACCTCTTATTCTTAAATTTTTGTCCAGCATTATACTGAAAATAATTTTTTTCTTTTTTTCTGTTTTTCTTTTTTTTTTTTTTTT
>NW_016815089.1:0-425 GCF_001698545.2 Rhinopithecus bieti
ATTGGGGGAATAGGCAGTCAGCGTGTGTGTGTGTGTGTGTGTGTGTGTGACGGGATTGGGGAATAGGCAGTCAGCGTGTGTGTGTGTGTGTGTGTGTGTGTGTGTGGACGGGATTGGGGAGTTAGGCAGTCAGCGTGTGTGTGTGTGTGTGTGTTACGGAATTGGAGTAGGCAGTCAGCGTGTGTGTGTGTGTGTGTTACGGAATTGGGGGAGTAGGCAGTCAGCGTGTGTGTGTGTGTGTGTGTGTGTGTGACGGGATTGGGGGAATAGGCAGTCAGTGTGTGTGTGTGTGTGTGTGTGTGTGTGTGTGACGGGATTGGGGGAGTTAGGCAGTCAGCGTGTGTGTGTGTGTGTGTGTTACGGAATTGGAGTAGGCAGTCAGCGTGTGTGTGTGTGTGTGTTACGGAATTGGGGAGTAGGCAGTC
>NW_016815090.1:0-1018 GCF_001698545.2 Rhinopithecus bieti
GACAGAGTGTCTGTCACACAGGCTGGAATGCAGTGGCACAAGCTCAACTCACTGCAGCTTCCATCTCCTGGGTTCAAACGATTCTCCTGCTTCAGCCTCCCAAGTAGCTGGGACTACAGATGTGCACTAGCACGCCAGGCGCTTATTTTTGTATTTTCGGTAGAGGCAGGGTTTCACAGTGTTGGCCAGGCTGGTCGGAACTCAAGTGATCTTCCTGCCTTGGCCTCCCAAAGTGCTGGGATTATAGGCATGAGCCATCGCGCCCAGCCTAGAAGCCTTTTAATATTGATGTGCTTTGGTATCGAATGCATATACTTTTCTCCTTTGCCCACATCAAGGTGCTATATATAAAACGGGCACAGGAGGAAGCACTGGTTAGTATACAAGGACTGTGTTTTCACTGGGAATCATGCAGAATGAAAGGAGAGCCAGGTAAGCACAGGTTGTCACGTGCAGTGATTTCAAGTAAGCCATATGCACATTAATAACAAATATTTGTAAGTTTATGCTTCTTGGTTTGCCTGAACCCAGTGTGTTCTTAAACTTGATACTTTTTATTCTTTGAGATGCTGACCAGTTAGTGCTTGTAACTAATTGATAGTGAAGCCAGCAGCTATCGTGTTTGCATTGAAAATGAGTGTAGTATGGGTGATAGTCATGGAATTTTTATGATAAACTTTTTTTTTTTTGAGACAGTCTCTCTCTGTCGCCCAGGCTAGAGTGCAGTGGCGCAAGCTCGGCTAACTGAAACCTCTGCCTCCTGAGTTCAAGCAATTCCTCTGCCTCAGCCTCCCGAGTAGATGGGACTACAGGCGCATGTCACCATGCCGGGCTGATTTTTGTAATTTTTGTAGAGATGGGGTTTCACCATGTTGACCCAGGTTGGTCTCTAACTCCTGGGCTCAAGTGATCTGCCTTCCTTGGCCTCCCAAAGTGCTGGGATTACAGGCATGAGCCACTGTCCTTGACCTGGAAAAAAATTTTCTGTGTTTTCCTGCATAAAGAAAATGAAAAGAGA
>NW_016815091.1:0-1018 GCF_001698545.2 Rhinopithecus bieti
TTTTCTTTCTTTTTTTCTTTTTTTTTTTTTTTTTTTTGAGGGAGAGAGGTTCTCATTCTGTCACCCAGGCTGGAGTGCAGTGGTGTGATCTCAGCTCACTGCAACCTCCACTTCCAGGGTTCAAGCAATTCTTCCACCTCAGCCTCCCAAGTAGCTGGGATTACAGGCGTGCACCAAGACTCCTGTATTTTTTGGTAGAGACAGGGTTTCACCATGTTGCCCAGGCCAGTCTTGAACTCCTGACCTTAAGTGATCTGCCTGCCTCTGCCTCCCAAAGTGCCGGGATTACAGGCATGAGCCACCGAACCCGGCCAAGACTCTCAAAAACTGAGATAGTTTACCCAAAGTAGATCTTCTCTGAAAGAACTTCTAAAGTTCGTTAATTCAGGGAGAAGAAAGTTGAACTTAGAATCAAGGACTGATTAAGGAAAGAGAAATAATGAGTAAAGAAATAGATAAAAGAGTAATTGTAAAAATACAGAATGATAGTAACACTAATGACTAATTAAAGAGTAAAGAAAATGAATCAAATTATCAAAAAGTAACATTTTGTCATTGGTCATGCTAAAGAATTTTAAAGTTCTTAGAAGGAGGGTGAGAGTAATACAGCAGCAGTAACAATGACTACAATTAATTTAAAAGCCTACTCTATGCATGGCATGGTCTTAAGCCTTTTTATGTAATTAACTCATTCCCCAGAACAGCTCTGTAAGTTTGATATTATTATCATCACTATTTTACCCAAGGGGAAAACTGGCCCTCGGGAGGCCAAAAGTGACTTCCCAAGGGACACAGTGGGGTGTGGCTGAGTCTTGAGTCAAACTGGCACAGTCAGGTTCTGAGCAGGTCTTCCTAACCATGGCAATGTTAAATTGATACTTTGTTAAGAAGTGGGTCAGCATTTTATGAGAAGCATTAAAAGAACAGAAACAGAGTTTATAGTTTCTAAATCAATTGAGCAAAAATGGAATTAAAAATACTTGATCCTGTCAGGCACGGTGGCTCATGCCTGTAATCC
>NW_016815092.1:0-1017 GCF_001698545.2 Rhinopithecus bieti
CTGGGCGACAGAGCGAGACTCCGTCTCAAAAAAAAAAATAAATAAAAAATAAAATAAAAAATAAAAAATAAAAAAAACTAGCCGGGCGAGGTGGCGGGCGCCTGTAGTCCCAGCTACTCCGGAGGCTGAGGCAGGAGAATGGCGTAAACCCGGGAGGCGGAGCTTGCAGTGAGCTGAGATCCGGCCACTGCACTCCAGCCTGGGCGACAGAGCGAGACTCCGTCTCAAAAAAAAACAAAAAAAAAATCTTAAAACACAATGAGGAAGAGAGAGGAGAAAAAGACAGGCAAAACAAAATCTCTAGGGCTTCCGTTATCAGTTATCTAAATAATATTTATTAAAACTAAGTGCAGGCTATGTTTCCATTTTCTCCTTTCTTATGCTTCTTCTCTTTTGTTCCTTCAGCGGTGGTAGCACAAATGTTCAAATTTTCAGTTGTCAGTAAAGATTGTATAGACAGTCCCACAGTCTTTAGGTTTTTACTCTGCTACCCAAACCCACAGTAAATACTATAAAAGAAAACTTACTCAAAGGTAATCTTTATCTGCAAAAACTATTGAAAACGTTGCCATTTAATTATTGCTGTAATGTAATGTGGGGGATTCCTTGAAATATGATAACCTGCTTGTTACAGCTACTTCAGCAGATCTTATCCTGTTGCATAGAGTATCAGCATGTGCTTAATCACTTAGGTATCTTATCCTCCCTTTATTTCTTTCTATGTAAACATAGAAAAGGTACAGTAATCATACATAGAACTGACATGCTAGGTATTTGAATTTTTGCTCCAGCCCTGCAAACAGTCTTTCAGGAGAGTAGGAGTGGGAAGTTAGGGTTAGGAACCTTGGAAGAGGAATTGAAAGGGCCAAAAGAAGATAGCCTTCATGGATAGCAGTAGGGTAGTATTTGAACTAACTTCTCGCTTCTGTTCATTTGAATTACTGTGTACTTCAGTTATTTTGGTATATCCTTTTCTGCTTCATGCTAGAAAGTCTTTGACTTGTGGCCGGGCGCGGT
>NW_016815093.1:0-1514 GCF_001698545.2 Rhinopithecus bieti
GACACGAGAGGTATACAAATACTGTAAAATCAGAACCCTAAGGGTGACCCTTTAGCTTACATCCAATTAGCCTCTGAATAAACTCTGAAGGTAGTTAACAACATTTTTAATTCACGCCACATTTTCTAGTACAAAAAGGAAAGAAAAAGACTGTTCGAGTTCAGAATGAATGAAATCAAGTGAATCTATTTTATATGTATAAGAGGAAAGCAAAAAACGCATATACCTTCAGTAAAATTCAACCAAACAAAACACAGAGACAGATACACTGGGTAAAAAGTCAAGACCCATCGGTGTGATAGATGCAGAAGACCCATCTCACGTACAAAGAACACACAGGCTCAAAATCTCAAACTAAAAGTATGGAGGAATATTGACCAAGAAAATGGAAAGCAAAAAAATAAAAATAAAAAAGCAGGAGTTGCAATCCTACTCTTGGATAAAACAGACTTTAAACCAACAAAATACAAAATTAGCTTGGTATGGTGGTGCATGCCTGTAATCCCAGATACCAGGGTGGCTGAGGCAGGAGAATCACTTCAAACTGGGAGGCAGAGGTTGCAGTGAGCAGAAATCACGCAACTGCACTCCAGCCTGGGCAACAGACTGAGACTCTGTCTCAGAAAACAAAGCAAAACAAAAAATAATACTATTAAAAAGTGGCCCAAGGACATGAAACATTTTCAAAAGAGGACATGCATGTGGCCAACAAGCATATGAAATAAAACTCAAAGCCACTGATAATTGGAGAAGTGCAATTCAAACCACAATGAGATATTGCCTCACACCAGTCAGAATGGCTATTATTAAAAAGTAAAAAATAAAATAAAATAAAATAAAATAATAGATGCTGGTGATGTTGTTGAGAAAAAAGAAACACTTATTCACTGTTGGTGGAAGTGTACATTAGTTCAACCATTGTGGGAAACAGTGTGCTGATTCCCCAGAGACCTAAAAACAGAACCACCATTCGATCCAGCAATCCCATTACTGGGTAGACAGCCAAAGGGATATAAACTGTTCTATCATAAAGACACATGTACGCATATGTTCACTGCAGCACTATTCACAATACCAAAGACACGGAATCAACCAAAAAGCCCATCAATGGTAGACTGGATAAAGAAAATGTAGTACATATATACCATGGAATAGTATACAGCCATAAAAACGAATGACATTATCTCCGTGGCCAGAACATGGATGGAGCTGAAGGTCATTATACTTAGCAAAGTAATGCAGGAACAGAAAACTAAATATTTCATGTTGTCACTTATAAGTGGGAGCTAAAAATGAGAAAAAATCAACACACAGAGGAGAACAACAGACACTGGGGCCTACTGAAGAGCAGAGGACGGAAGGAGAGAGAGGATCAGGAAAAATAGCTCATGAGTACCAGGCTTAATGCCTGGGTAACAAAATAATCTATAAAACAAACCCCCATGACACAAGTTCACCTGTATAACAAACCTGCACCACATGTATGCCTGAACTTAAAAGATACAAAAGAGTAA
>NW_016815094.1:0-1463 GCF_001698545.2 Rhinopithecus bieti
AATTTGATGTCTAAAACATCAATCACACCTAGAAACTATACAATATGGAGAACAGCAGGGTGATTTTTTTTTTTTTTTAAATCATAACTTTTTTGGAGGGGAGAAGAAAATAGGTTAAATGTTTTCCTTGGGATTTATTTATTGATATTATTAAGTCCAGAGAGAAAGGTGAATGTTATTAAAGTAACAAAGTAACACTTCTTTTCAAGGATTAATTCTTCCTCCACCAGCCTTTTATTTTTAAAAATTGTGAATTTATGGAAAAGTTGTAGGAATAAGTTTTTAATGTATTGATTATTCTCATTCTTAGGTGCATTTTATCTGGTGTTTGAATATATGGACCATGATCTGATGGGACTGCTGGAATCAGGCTTGGTTCATTTTAATGAAAATCACATAAAGTCATTTATGAGACAGCTCATGGAGGGTCTGGATTATTGTCATAAGAAGAACTTTTTGCATAGAGATATTAAATGTTCCAATATCCTTCTAAATAATAGGTATGGTTATGAACTTTATATATATTTAAAATGAGTTTTACCATGGACATGTACATGGAGAGAATAGACTGGAAACTGTAGCGGCGGGGAATGTCGGGGGTAGTGAGGGTTGAAAGTTACCTATTGGGTACAGTGTCCAACATTTGGGTGATAGGTACCCTAGAAGCCTAACCCCTACTATTACATTTCTAATATCCATGTCACAAACAAGCACATGTACCCCCGAATCTAAAATTTTTAAAATAAAGAAAAGATACAGTGTTACATGATGTTGCACCTTGATTATGTTAAAAAATATTTAAAATTTAGTTTACTTTATACAAACTCAGGCCAGCCACAGTAGCTCACGCCTGTAATCCCAGCACGTTGAGAAGCAGAGACAGGTGGATCACTTGAGGCCAGAAGTTCAAGACTAGCCTAGCCAACGTTGATGAAACCCCGTCTCTGCCAAAAAAATACAAAAGTTAGCCTGGCGTGGTGGAGCACACTTGTGATCCCAGCTACTCAGGAGGCTGAGGCATGAGAATTGCTTCCGGGAGGTGGAGGTTGCAGTGAGCTGAGATCATGCCACTGTACTTCAGCCTAGGTGACACAGCGAGACTCTGGCTCAAAATAAAATAAAATAATCACCAATATTATAGCTTGGGATACCTCAAAAGTTGTGTTAAATACCTGTTAGTGGCCGGGCGGGGTGTCTCACGCCTGTAATCCCAACACTTTGGGGGGATGAGGCAGGCCGATCACTTGAGGCCAGGAGTTCGAGACCAGCTGTGCCAACGTCGTGAAAAGCTGTCTCTACTAAAAATACAAAAATAAACCCGGTGTGGTGGCACATGCTTGTAATCCCAGCTGCTAGGAAGCCTGAGAAATGAGAATCGCTTGAATCCCAGAAGTGGAGTTACAGTGAGCCGAGATAGTGCCACTGCACTCCAGCCTGGGTGACAAAGCAAGACTCGGTCTCAA
>NW_016815095.1:0-2797 GCF_001698545.2 Rhinopithecus bieti
TGTGGGACTGAGACAGCGGGCTGTGTGCTGCCAGGGACCAGACCTTTCCATCTTCATGCCTCTTAGGGCCCTTGATGCCATAACAGTTTTACCTTCTTATCTGCAGGGTTTCTTTCATTCTTTCCTGTTTTTCCTTGTCCATCCAGAACTGCAGAAAGAAGGGAAATCTCTTTATGTTTAAGAAGAGGAAAGTGAGGAACAAAAAGAGAAGAAACTGCCCGTCCTCATGGCAACAGAAAGTAAGGATGGAGAGACTTCCCTCTTTCACTTCCTATTTCTTTTTCTAGCTCCCAGCTCTCCCCACTGCCCTCATGTGTTTCATTTCTTTCAGGTTCTAGTGATGCATTTTGCTGCATCTCTCCAATTCTCATCCACGTAGGGAGAGAGGAAACAGTGTGAGTAGAGTCTGAATACCTCAGTCTCCACCCTATGCCTTAGGAATGGTGTGATTGGAGTCTGGCTTAGATAGGGCAGCTGGTACAGACAGGGAATATGGAAAAGCCCAGGGAAAGAGAACGGAGTGGTTGAGAGTTCAGGAATCAGGTACTGGGCTTCCCTGTCCAAGAAGATGTGCCTTTTAAGGGGTTCCAGTGGGATGCAGAGCTCTCCTTCCTCACCATCCTGCTGAAGCTCGTCTTGATAAGTCCAGGTGCTAGGCAGTTCACCCTAATGTTCCTTGGGGCCAACTCTATGGCCAGGGTCTTGGTGAGGCCCAGCAAAGCTGTTTTACTGACATTGTAAGGAGTGAAGCCCTGGAGATAGAAAACAATGGGTTAGACTCATAATTTCCAGGTCATTCTTGGTTCTAATAACTAGACATAAAGGGCAGTGCTCAATAGGGATCTCCTGTAATGGAGGGGCACAGTTAGGAAACTGTCTTGTGGGACCTCCCCTAGGTTATGGTTTGTGGAGGCAAGGCATCTATTTTGTGGACAGGGACTTGGTGGCGTGATTCTAAAAGGGGACACAAACTTCTTTGGGTAACAGGTGGGGTGGAAAGATGTACAGGATGGGATGGAAGGGGCAGTCAAAAGGGTTCTTACAGGAGATGGACTGAAGGCTGCTATGGAGGCCACGATCACCAGTGAGCCGCCTCTGGAAAAAGAAGAGAGCTGACGGTCTTCCCATTATGGACCACTGCCCTCAGCCCGTGTGGGGTCCCATCTCACCCAGGCTCTCCCTCATTCTCTGTACCCTCGTTTCTCCATTTCTGGCACCACTGCCTTTGTCATCAGGGCTGGGGCCTTCACATTAATGTCCAGAGTCTGAAGCCAAGAGAAGAAGGGGAAATGGCATGAGTGAAGAGCACTGGAGGAGGCATGGCAATGAGGAGTTAGAGTGGGTTCCTAGGATGTTTGTCAGAGCTGACGAAGATCTTAGGATGATATACCTGCATCTTACACATGAAGAAACTGAGGTTCAGGGAGAAGTAGCTCTCACCAGCTGCTCAGCTAGATAATGATATATTAGGTTCAGGTGAGAAAAAATGGAGCCTGGTTCATCTTGTTTCATAAACAGCCAGGTATGATGTGGCCCAGAAGGGGCCTAATTCCTCAGGGCTCCTTTGGATTTGAGCTGCGTGTTCTGCGTTTCTTCAAAGTAGGGAGAGCCTGCAATTGTCAGCCTCCTGGACCTGTCTTAGAGTGGGCCATGCTTCTCGGGGAAAATGTGGCCTGACCTTGGATACCTGGGGTTGTTCTAGCACTTCTCTGGCTTCTGTGCTTAGGGAGTGAGATGCTCTTGGCCCTCTAGGATGGACTGCCTGGCTAGACCTGATTAGAAAGTGGGATCATGAGGACGCACCTTCTGGGGAAGCTGGGGACAGGCTACAATCAGAATCCCGACATCGATAATGTAAAACAAATCTGTGACCCCTGTTTACATTGTTCTAGACAACTGCTTATATTAAAATATTTCAGTCTTACAGAAAAATTGGAAATAGAAATACAATGAATATCTGGAGATCCTTCACTTAGATTCACCAATTGTTCACATTTTGTCCCGTTTGTCCTCTCTGTAGATCTGTACAGTTTTTTAAATGAACCACTGAAACTCAGTTGCAAGTTTTCTGAAAGATTTTATATAATAAAATGAAAAACTACTAAGAACAAAAATTAAAAAAATAAAAATGTAAATTAAAAAAAAGTAACTCAGGGCTGGTCATGGTGGCTCATGCCTGTAATCCCTGAATTTCGGGAGGCCAAGGTGGGTGGACCACTTTGAGTACAGGAGTTTGAGACCAGCCTGGGCAACATGGCAAACCTCGTCTGTACTAAAAATACAAAAATTAGCCGGATGTGGTGGCATGTGCCTGTAGTCCCAGCTACTCAGGAGGATGAGACGGCAGAAGAGCTTGAACCCAGGAGGTGGAGGTTGCAGTGAGCCGAGATAGCACCACTGCACTCCAGCCTGGGGAATAGTGTGAGGCTCCATCACAAAAATAAATACATAAATAAAATAAAATAAGCAAACTCAGTTGCAGATATTACAATGCTCTATCCCTAAATACTTATCATACATTTCCAGAGAGGAACGATGTTCTTTTACACAACCATAATCTGTTATCACAACCAAGAGTCTGACAATGATGATAATGCTATCTAATATATTGGCCTCATTTGTCCCCCAATTGTGTGTTGTGTTTTTTAAAGTCCAGAGCTCAATCAAGGATCAGCCATTATGTTTGGATTTGATGTACTGTGATAGTTTAAAAAATATATAAAAGTTATAGACACATCTCATTTTATTATGCTTTGCAGATATTGTGTGTGTGTATTTTTTTTTTTTTTTTTTTTTT
>NW_016815095.1:6446-25758 GCF_001698545.2 Rhinopithecus bieti
GAAATCATAAAAAATTAGCATTTCCAAATCATGTGGGAATATTAACCTTAATAAACAAAAACAAATATTTTAATTAAAACTTTGTAATTAAGTATGTGTGAAATATATTATAAATATAACGTAATTATACATTTTCACATAAAACCCAATATTCTACCACTTGAATTTAGACATCCAGATCTCAGATTTTCTTGACATTGCAGCTAAGAAGAAACTAATACCGGTTTTTATTTTTTATTTTTAAAGGGTGTATGTTATACAGTGGCAACTGGTCATTTCACCAGAATTAGTATTTTAAATAACTAGCAGCATTTAATATTTCCCAACTAATAAAAAAGATTACTTTTTGTCAGCTGAAAGGGGACAGGTGGGTGTGTAAATTTAAGTGTCGTAGTTGTTGGCATATTAGCTGCTATGTCTCTGTGGGAAATCAGCCAGGTAGAAGAGCATACTGGGGAAGAAGCCTGGGGAGGGGAGCAGACTACAGTTAGTGAAGAGCAAATACAAGCAGTCAGAACTAGGAGTAGCAGAAACGAATAGGAAGGGCAGGGATAGAGCTACCCCACCTCCAGCCCTTTACCAGGTGTGCTCCACGTGTGTGGCACATGCAAAGAGTCCTCACATTTATACTGCCTTTGACAAACACATTCTAAAAGCAGACAGAGTTTGTACTGAATGTGTTCTGAGGCCCACCCCCTGCTGATTTAATCCCCTCTCACCTTGTCCCACACCTCCTCGGTGATATCCATTAGGCTTCCAAAGAAAGGGTTGACAGCAGCATTGGAGACTAGGATATCGATACCTCCATGAAGCTTCACAGCCTAGAGAGAGGGGGTGAGGTCTGGACCAGGGCTGCAGTAAGTAAGGGAGGTGCATTTACCCATGTTGATAAAAACTTCCTTTTGAGTTATGCTCTGTGGCTCATGCCTGTAATCATGGCACTTTGGGAGCCAAGGTGGGAGGATCACTTGAGTTGAGGAGTTTGAGAGAAGCTTGAGCCACATAGTGAGACCTTATCTTTATATTAAAAACAACAATAACAATGACAACAAAACCTTCCTTCTTAGGAACTATCATCAAAATAAGTTCCGTTTCTTAAAACATCTTTTTTTTGAAAACTACCCTAAGATCTGCTGCTAACCATTTAAGGTTGGCTTCCTTCTTTCTTTTTTAGATGGAGTCTTGCTCTATTACCCAGGCTGGAGTACAGTGGCATGATCTCAGCTCACCGCAGCCTTGACCTACTGGGTTCAAGGCATCCTCTTGCCTCAGTCCCCAAAGTAGTCGGGAGTACAAGTACTTGCCACCACACCACGCCAATTTTTGTATTTTTTGTAGAGACAGGGTCTTGCCCTGTTGTCGTCTGGAACTACTGAGCTCAAGCCATCCACCTGCCTCAGTATCCAAAAGTGTTACAGGCGCGAGCCACCAGGAAGTTGGTCTTATTTTTTTTTTTGCAGTCTTTTCTTCCTACCTCCTATTCTTCTAAGGCTGTCTCTGACCCTTTGCTTTTTTCTTTACACTTGCCCTTTGGGACGCTCCTTCATTCTCATGATTTCAAGTCTCACCTCAAAATCTATTTCTAGACCCCTCCTCTTCCTTTTACAGTGAGTTCTACCCCTATTTCTCCAAGTGCTTACTGTCCAGTTCTCCTTGAATAAGTTACCCTTATCTCAAATTCAATCTGTCCACACTTATCTAAATGGAAAAACTGGCTTAAATAGAGCTGAAGAAAGTTACCCTGGAGGGGCCTTTGAGATCATCTGTTCCAATGTCCTTAAGGTGGAGATGATGAAACAGGTTCAGGGAATTTTCTCAAGATCATATAGTTCAGTAGTGACACACTGAGGCTAGCTAAGAACAGGAGGCCTGCTTATTCTGTGTTTGGGAAAGTGATTTGCTCAGGGCACAAAGCTAGTTAGCAGTGGAAGAACCGAGGTCAGTCTCCCACTTTGTAGCACACCGCTAATTCATAGGAGCCCTCTGAAAGTGAGTTGGGGTCATTAGGAAACTGACTGCCCAGGAGAGCCATGATGGGAGAAGATACCAGCCTGAATTTAAAGCAATTCCATATTTAGTTATAGTGTCATTTTCCCTGTCTCTGTCTCTCTCTTTTGACCTGAAGGCATGAAAGATTCAAGGCTTAAACTGACATTTAAACTGAGAAAGCCAAGAAAGGCAACATCTCACCTCCTTAATAAGTTATAAGTAGGTAGTGAGGCATGTGCTAGAGTAATGAATGGCCAAGCAGAATCTGCCAACAAGAGTTTTCAGTACAAAAAGCCACCCTTGAAACCAGACTTTGCATTTGCCCAGAACTGGCAATTTTGATGCCTTGGGCAAGTAGCAGTACATGGGCCCTTGGTCAACTTTGTGCTTCAGATTTGGCACACAGAGGGGTGTTACTAACAATGTACACCATCTGCTAGCTTCCCATTTTAACTCATTATTCTTGTTAACTAGGTGCTAAGCTCAGTTGTTTCTAGACGGTTGAAGGAATGCCTGGGCTGTCGACATGTAAATCTAATAAAATTTACAGTCATATAATCTTTCAAAACCAGTATTCATACTTTCCTGAACGCTTTAAATTTTGGCATAAAGGCCAGTCACCTGCCTTGGTTTTGTATAAGTCTCACCAATGGACTTGTTACTAGGGAGGTGCAGAGTAAGTTAATAAGTAATGTGCGCTGTGCTGAGTACACATGTGTTTGAGCTGGGAGAGGACAGTGGATTGCTCTAGAATCACCTGGAGACATTTTCTACTCTGCAGTATACCTCATGCCTATAGTCTTAGCCACTTGGGAGGCGGAGGTGAGAGGATTGCTTGAGTTCAGGGGTTGGTGGTTACAGAGTGCTATGATCATGCCACTGCACTCCAGCCTGGAAAACAGAGTGAGGCCTTGTCTCTGGAAAAAAAAAAAGTCTTCTAAGTCTTATTCTAAATTGTGTGATCACTACACTAAAGCAGTTAGGAGGTATTTGCTCTGTGTTCTGATAGTTATATAATTTTAAGAAAAAATATAATCAAGCAGATAGGCAGCTAACCTGGTTTCCACTTACCACACCACTTAGAAGCTTTGTGGTGCAGATGAGGAGGCCACTGGGTAGTAACCATTCTCAGGGCAGTGGCTTTTCTCATTGCAGGGTAACATGTGGCAATTGGGAAAAGACATTTCAAATAGCTGACAAGTATTCTATCATTCTCCTCTCTGACAATGGTCACACAAACTACCTGAGAGTCATTTTTGACTTTGCTCGTGTTTCCCACTTTTTGACATGGGGTTGGAAAATCTTGGTTCGTTCCCACTAAATGTCTCTTGGGCACATCTGTTCCAGTCCCACCACCACTGCTCTAAACCTGGATGACAGCAACAGCTTCCTCACTGATGCCCTGGATTCAGTGTTTTCTCTGTATATCCTTCCTACCAGAGCCATATTATCTTTCTTAATAACCATCTTTCTCTTGCTCAAAACCTCACATGGCTTCTTATTTGCTATAAGGATGTGTAAACATATCCTTTTAAGGTCCTTAACATATCCTTTTAAGAAGCTATTGCTGGGTGCGGTGGCTCATGCCTGTAATCCCAGCACTTTGGGAGGCCGAGGGGTCGGATCACCTGAGGTGAGGAGTTCAAGACCAGCCTGGCCAACATGGTGAAACCCTATCTCTACTAAAATACAAAAATTAGCTGGACGTGGTGGTGGATGCCTGTAATCCTACCTACTTGGGAATCTGAGGCATGAGGATTGCTTGAACCTGGAGGCTGAGGTTGCAGTGAGCTAAGATTGTGCCATAGCACTCTAGCCTAGGCAACAAGAGTGAAACTCTGTCTCAAAAAAAAAAAAGAAAAAAAGGATATGGAGGATCATGGCCTCTATCTTTCCAATGCAGCCCCTTTCCCAGCAGTACTTCTAAGCCTGTGCTCTCCACTGTGGACTGACAGCACTCCTCTCTTTCCTTCAGTTGCTTCTTGGCTGTCTGCTCATTTTGCGGAGTTATCTGGAACCTCATCTCTATTCCATCCGTCCATTCACATTTATTCCTAAACGTTTAGCTCAAGTACCACTTCTGGGCTAGGCCTGTAGGCCTTGTTAAGTGAACCTAGTGGGGGTCACAGGATGTTTTTCCAGCAGGATTTTGACATTAAATTGCTACTTACATGTCATATAGTTAGTGCTAATTGACCCAGACTCCCAAACAGCTCCTTCCACATCAGGATCAAGTCCCTAATCTTGGGCTGTGTTCACCAGCCTAGGCCAGGCTTTTTTGGACTCACATTTGTGACACTCTTGGACTCACATTTGGCTCTTTCCAATGCACATCTGAGCATTTGCCAGACAGTTCCTTAAAAATGGAAGTACCCTATGCAGTCTACCACACTACTGTCTACTATTGTTAAGATCCTCCTCTTCTAAAAAGATTATGCAAATTATTTCTGCCAACCTTCCAATCTGTTAGCACAATCCTGTACTTTCCATTTTTGGGTAGATTCTCCCTTCCACTCTGGGGAATAAAGTGTGTGCCCTGAGCCTCAAGGGAAGAGGAGCTTCCTTTGCTGGATGGTTCATATTTTCTTCAGCAGCTGCAGGGCTGGTGTCCACTACTAATTGTGACATTGACTTATATACTTTCTTTGAGACTAAAGTCCAGTACCTGGTAGTCCGTAGGCAGCAAATAAAGGAAGGGAGCTTGGGAGGTCTGGGTTGAATCACAGCTCTTTCCTTACTGGCTGTGGGACCTTAGGAAGTTGCTCCAGCTATCTGAGCCAGTCTCTGCAGACTGAGAGAATAGTGCTTGCCTTGCTTGGGTTGTTGTCAGGCCTAGAGATAACCTGTGTAAGGCTCTGAACACAGGAAATGGCACATAATAAGTGGCTGAAACATGGTGGGCTGCTTCCTGAGGTTCCCAGGGACTTGACTCTATAAGCTGAAGAATAGGGGATTGTTTATTAGCTCATGGGTGGGAACATCCATTTTGTGATTGTATTTACCCTTCTTATCTGTCCAATTAGATGGAAAATTACTGGAGAACCAGTACCAACTGTTTCTTTGGGGTACTCAAGGGATGATGCAGGGTTGAAGCATTAGAATGTTTTAAAATTCTCTGAGATGGGATGAGTCTCTGAAGTTAGTTTATGAACATAACAGAAAGGCACACAGTAAAAATGTGCTGCTATCCAGGAAAGCAGGGAAGGAGGATCAGGCTGGCTCCCTTTTCCACCTCCTGGCTCTGTGCCTATTTCCCTGCAGCTCACCGTAGCCACCAGCCGCTCCCGGTCCTCCGCCTTCCCCACATGGCACACGGTGCCCGTCACGCTCAGCCCTTCCCCCTGCAGCGTGGACACCGCCTGGTCCACATTCTGCTGCTTCCGGCTGCTGACGACCACGTGGGCCCCGTCCTGGGCCAGACGCCGGGCGATGGCAAAGCCGATCCTGTGAGCAGAAAGAGACAAAGACTGCCAAGGCCTGTGCAGGGGAAGAGGTCAACAGCATGGGCTCTGAAGACTGCCCGGGTTTGAATTCTGGCTCTTTCTCTAGATGACCTCCACGTGTCTCTTCTATGTGTAAAACAGGCTTAATGGCACGGCCATTTTTGGCACTCATTTACTTTTTCTTATGACCTGGACCACAGCCTCAGTTCCCAAGAACTTACATCACTTTCTACAGTTCCCACCACGGGTGACAGGCTTCATTCCCTGTTGGGACTGAGAGGTGAGAAATGAGCTGGGTGTGCAGCAGCCACTTCCATGATTTGAGGATCTCACTCAGAACAGCCCTGCCCCCAGGTTTCTTTCTTACTAGTCTACCATATTCTCAGAATTCTATCCTTAGTTATTTTTTGGGAACATCTATTTTGTGAAAAGATGGTCTCTGGTCAAAAATGTAAATATTGCCTTGGGAGGAAGAGTTACACATTCTGGACTTGTCAGTCGTTAGCGTTTTACCTACATTTGTATTTTAGTTTTGTGGAGAGCTGGCATCTAGCAAAGTCCTGTAGAAATGAGAACCAGGACAGACAAGAGTGGTGGGTGAGAAGCAGGCTGGACAGGGTAGGCCCAGATGTACCGACCTAAACAAAAATCTTGACACATGGCTGTTCTGTTCCATCTAGGTAAGGGGGCGGGGGGGCGTCCCGGGAGACTTTCTCGTGCCCAAATAAAGTGTCTGGTATATTTTCAAAGTGCTGGAGGCCTTGGGATAGGATTTTGAAATCCAGATTCCCTTGGATTTCTAGTTTCTGGTTTTCCCAGACACTAGGTGGAGCTGGTTGACTGGGGCAGCCCAGAACACTGCGGGGACTAGATCGATAGGTCTGCACAGAGGTGGCACAGTTGTGCCAGAGGCAGCAGGGACGCGAACCTGGCAAGGGAGGGTCCAGGGCCAGGGGATTCGGAGGGGTTTCAGGCGGACCACGCGGCTGCTTTTTTCCAGGGTCAGACTTTGGCCGCGTGTGAGGTCTGAGGACAGGGGCACCGGAGGCCGAGGATGAGAGGCCAGTGCCTGTTTCCAGGCAGCCAGGGCCTCAGAAACTCCGGCGGGAGCACTCACCCGTCGGTGGAGGCGGTTACCAGGGCCACCTTATTCGCGAGCGGGTCCCGGCGGTTCATCCCAGAGCTGGCCATCCGCACCGAATTCCAAACCGGGACACAGAGGCCTAGCAGCCCCGTCTTGTGCATGGCTCAGACCAGCAAGTCTGGGTTCCACTCCTTCCAGCGAGGTGACATAAAGTAGGACGAAGGGCAGGACGAAGGGCGGGCTGCTTCCCTGCTCTCCCCCTCCCCGCCCCCGCGCCGTCCCCTCCTTGTCCCCGCCTGCTGGAAGTCCTCTGTGGCGGTGCTCGCCTCCCTCCGCCGCCGCTCCCCGCAGCCATCTACGTTCCGCCCGACGGGGGCTTGCCCGACTGGGGCTTGCCTTCCGGAGCTGGCGGGTGACCAAAGCGTTCTCTGTTCAAGTTCTCTGTAGGGCTCGCCCCTCCCCTGGCCCCGGCAGGAACCCGCAGACTTTGGCCGCTGCCCTTCTGCATCTACTTGCCCACGTTTTTCTTCTGGGGGAAGTGGGGTTTTGAGTTGGTTGCTTTGCTTCTTCAGAATTCCTTCTCCAAGAAAGTTTGAGTACATGTATGTGACAGCCCACAGGAGGGCAAATGTTTTGAGACTGCCCATGGAGGTGAGGCCTCTGGTCCTCATAGAGTCCACCAGGTGAGGCTGGAGGAGCCTGGGAGAGATGTGATAGGGAGTAGCTGCACCAGGCCTGGCACTGCCCTTCACTCTGCCCAAGGTCTCCTCCATCTTCACGGGCCCTGGAGGGCAGACTATGGTCATTGACCAAACAGTATCTCATATCCCTCGCCAAAGGGACTTCCTCCTTTACAGGGGCTGAGTGCTAGCCAGGAGGCTGCAGATTCCCTGGGGCAGTGGTGGAAACGCTGAGAACTGGGGGCACTCAAGTTCTGCCTAACCACTCTGTCCCCATGTGTTTGCCTCCATCCTAGTTCAATAAATATTTGTTGAATGCAAAATCTCTTTATGAACTGTAAGCTACTAAGCACATAGTAGTTACTGCCACCATGTAGTGATTATTATTGGTGCCCTGGGCCAGACTCTTCATCTGTAAATTACTGATGGCGTGGAGTAGATGATGAATAAAGTCCTTGCCAGCTATACATTCTGTGTCCAAGACTTCAGCCTCCACTTCTACTAAGTGGGCTAAAATGATCTCCTTCCTATGTTTCTGGGAGAATCAGTAGGTCTGGATGGCTTATGGTGCACTGTAGAAAGGCCCCAACAGACCCAGATGCAAGCATCAGAATTGGTTTAGCCCACTGGCCTCCAAAGGCCAGACTGAGAAGCAGTGCTGGTCCATGGCAATGTTTTCACTAGTTCAAGGCAAAATGACAAAATAAAGACATTACAGTGAGTTTTACAAAGCTAAGCTTATTTAACAGTCCTTTATTGTGGAGTATACATTTGCTCCTTTGTGTGTGTATGTGTGTGTGTGTTAGTGTTTTCTTTCAGAAAAGATGATGAAAGCAGATGGGTAGGTTTAGAGATATGTCGTTGGTGAAATCACCAGTTTGGCAGTCTTATGTCAGTCTCTACAATTAAAGGGGAAAGAATTCTGATTTGTGAAATCAGTTCTAGGCATGACTTTTTAATAGAATTCATGTTTGCTCAAGATTTATTTAGTGTAGGTTAGCTGAGCAGCTGAAAAAGGCTTTCGACATTCAAAAGGGGGTGTACGGCGAGCAAGTAATAGAACAGGCCTGCATTGGATTTATAGTGTTTTCCTCACTATAAGAAGTTACAGCTGCAGTACTCTGCTTTGGTACTCAGCACATCCCCATGAGATAAGAGAGCTTAAGTATAATTTTCCCCATGTCCAGGGAAAGCTGAATCTGACTGGTACCCCTCAGTCTGAGCCTCATGAATTACTGACAAAGGCTGGAAGCGCCACACTCCTTGTCCTCTTGCACTGTTTGGAGCTAATGCACTGTGGGAACCCTTCCCAGGGCCCCCCATCTGTGTGTAGGGCTGGGGAGAGGGTACACAGGAGGACTGCTGCAGGGCTTCTCAGGGCTTGGTTCAAAGGGACAGGCCTGCAAGTGGCATTTGATCTCTCTTCCCCTTCTCTTCAGAGGTAGACAGGCGGACTCAGGGGCTGAGATTGGCAGAAAGGTGAGGAAGACTGTACTTCAACGAGCAAAGGATTCTGGGAAAAGAGAATTGTGGCATGGGAGTTTGGTGAACATCACATGGCCCTTCCTTTAGTTGGCAGGATTGCTATTTGGCTTCCAGCACTATTTCTTTTATGGAGAGAACAGGGGACATTAGGGAGGGGGCCTGTGAGCAGAAAAGGATAGAAGGAAGTCAAGAAGTATGGGAATCTCTAGCACTACTCCTCATCAAGCTGGCTCATTGGAGATAAGAACAGGAAATCTTGGGCCGGGCACGGTGGCTCATGCTTGTAATCCCAGCACTTTAGGAGGCCGACTTGGGCGGATCACTTGAGGTCATGAGTTCAAGACCAGCTGGGCAACACCATGAAACCTCATCTCTACTGAAAATGCAAAAATTAGACGAGCATGGTCAGGAGTTGGAGACCAGCCTGGCCAACATGGTGAAACCCTGTCTTTACTAAGAATACTAAACTTAGCTGGGCATGGTCAGAACGTCGAGATCAGCCTGGCCAACATGGTGAAACCCTGCCTGTACTAAAAATACAAAAACTAGCCAGGCCTGGTGGCACGTGCTTGTAGTTCCAGCTACTCAGGAGGCTGAGGCAGGAGAATTGCTTTAATCTGGGAGGCAGAGGTTGCAGCGAGCAGAGATCATGCCACTGAACTCCAGCCTGGGCAACAGAATGAGAGACTCCATCTCAAAAAACAAAACAAAACAAAATAAAAAAACACAACAGGAAATCTTTCAGGGATATACATGCATATTTGGGAGTATCTCTTTGAAATGGGAACTGTAATAGGCAATGGTATTGTTCTTGTGTGGAGGTGGTAACATCTGCCTATCTTGAGGGACAAATCCCTCCATGATTGAGGGCTCTGCTCCTATCCTTTTCAAGGGCTGCCTGCGACCGCAGAAGAGAATTCACCTGAGGCGGAATTTAAGTCTTGCATTTTGCAATAGCTGTCCTAGATTAATTGTTGAGTCATGCATCACTGACATAAGTCAGGAGTAGGCAGTGTGGGAGGGGTGGTGTGGGCTTAGGACAACTGCTAAGCAGAGAAAATAATGGTAAGAGTGTTAACAGTATTTATTGAGCACTTCGTTACTAAGTGTTGGCAAGTTTTAAGTGCTTTTTATAAATTTTATTGAATATTTTTCATCTGGTCAAATGGGTGTTTTAATGTAGGGAGCCAGAGGCCTGAGGGTCGTGACCAACTCAGTATTCCACTGAAGGCTATATGACCAAACAGCAAACTGTTTATCATGAATGCAGAATGTGGGCCAACTCACTTCTGCACCTGCCGCCAGGAGGTTTGCTGAGGGCAGTCACTCCCTGGTGCTGTGCTCCTTGAGGTTATCTACTGCAACATCTGGAGACTACTGTTCAAAGAATGCAGTCGTGCAAGCCTGCACTAAGTCAAGCAGCTGACTGACAACCACCCCTTTCTCCCTACCTTCTTTACTCAATAAATATGAAGCGCTATAGAAACTCAGGGCCCTTGTTCACTAGAAGCAAGGAGCCCCCTGACCCCTTCTTCCAAGTTTACTTTTTTGCCTTTGTCTTTATTCTTGTGTTAATCTTCTTTTGTTAAGTCCACCAAGGACTGTGGCATTTTAAATTCTTTTTTCGTTTTTTGAGACAGAGTTTTGCTCTGTCACCAGGCTGGAGTGCAGTGGCACAATTTTGGCCCACTGCAACCTCTGCCTCCCAGGTTCAAGTGATTCGCCTGCCTCAGTCTCCCAAGTAGCTGGGACTACAGGCACATACCACCTGACCCAGCTAATTTTTGTAATTTTAGTGGAGATGGGGTTTCACCGTGTAGGTCAGGATGGTCTCGATCTCTTGACCTAGTGATCTGCTCACCTCAGCCTCCCAAAGTGCTGGGATTACAGGCATGAGCCACTGCACCTGGTCAGGTGTTTTAAATTCTCTATGTGAAATTCGAGTGAGTGATGACAACCTCAACCAGTACGTGTTGTATAGCTACACTTCAGTTTTCTGGCATTGTTGGGGGATTGATAGCTTTCATAGAAATCAATTTTCTCTGAATTTGTATTTTAACTTTCAGAATCAGTGTGTTTTTCAAATCAATACATCTATTCATTAAATATAAAATAACACATGCTTATTATTTTAAAAAGGGACAGAAAGTTATTTGAAAAGTAAAAGGTTACTGTTCCCTATGTTTTTTTTAACCTTCTTCCCATATAGCTCTTGGCTTCGTGTATCCTTCCAGAAGTTTTCTATACATTTACATGCATTTTTCTTTTAAAAATTGTTTCCACAATTGAGATGAGACTATACATACTGTCCTTTAAATTTCTTTTCTTTTCTTTCTTCTATGCTCCAACCCCCACTTTTTTTTTTTCTATTTTTAAGTTATTATACTTTAAGTTCTGAGATACGTGTGCAGAATGTGCGGGTTTGTTACATGTGCCACGGTGGTTTGGTGCACCCAACAACCTGTCACCTACATTAAGTATTTCTCCCAATGCTATCCTTCCCCTAGCCCCCCACCACCCCCAAAAGGTCCTGGTGTGTGATATTGCCCTCCCTGTGTCCATGTGTTCTCATTGTTCAACTTTCACTTATGAGTCAGAACATGCAGTATTTGGTTTTCTGTTCTGTTGTTAGTTTGCTGAGAATGATGGTTTCCAGCTTCATCCATGTCCCTGCAAAGGACATGAACTCATCCTTTTTTATGGCTGCATAGTATTCCCTGGTGTATATGTGCCACATTTTCTTTATCCAGTCTATCATTCATGAGCATTTGGGTTGGTTGCAGGTCTTTGCTATTGTGAACAGTGCTCCAATAAACATATGTGTGCATGTGTCTTTATAGTAGAATGATTCATAATCCTTACGTATATACCCAATAATGGGATTGCTGGGTCAAATGGTATTTCTGGTTCTAGATCTTTGAGGAATGGCCACACTGTCTTCCACAATGGTTGAACTAATTTACACTCCCACCAACAGTCTAAAAGCGTTCCTATTTCTCCACATTCTCTCCAGCACCTGTTGTTTCCTGACATTGTAATGATTGCCATTCTAACTGGTGTGATATGGTATCTCATTGTAGTTTTGATTTGCATTTTTCTAATGAGCAGTGATGATGAGCTTTTTATCTTGTCTGTTGGCTGCATAAATGTTTTCTTTTGAGATGCGTCTGTTCACATCATTAGCCCACTTTTTGATGGGGTTGTTTTTTTTCTTGTAAATTTGTTTAAGTTTGTTGTAGATTCTGGATATTAGCCCATTGTCAGATGGATAGATTGCAAAATTTTTCTCCCATTCTATAGGTGGCCTGTTCACTCTGATGATAGTTTGTTTCTTTTGCTGCATTGAAGCTCTTTAATTAGGTCCCATTTGTCTATTTTGGCTTTTTTTTTTTTTACCATTGCTTTCGGTGTTTTAGTCATGAAGTCTTTGCCTATACTTATGTCCTGAATGGTATGGCGTTGGTTTTCTTCTAGGGTTTTTATGGTTTTAGATCTTATATTTAAGTCTTTAATCCATCTTGAGTTAATTTTTTTATAAGGTGTAAGGAAGGGGTCCAGTTTCAGTGTTCTGCATATGGCTAGCCAGTTTTCCCAACACCATTGATTAAATAGGGAATCTTCTCCTTATTGTTTGTTTTTGTCAGATTTGTCAAAGATCAGATGGTTGTAGATGTGTGGTGTTATTTCTGAGGCCTCTGTTCCATTCCACTGGTCTAGATATCTGTTTTGGTACCAGTACCATGCTGTTTTGGTTAATGTAGCCTTGCAGTATAGTTTGAAGTCAGGTAGCATGATGCCTCCAGTTTTGTTCTTTTTGTTTAGGATTATCTTGGCTATATTGGCTCTTTTTAGGTTCCATATAAAATTTAAAGTAGTTTTTTCCAATTCTGTGAAGAAAGTCAATGGTAGCTTGACGGGATAGCATTGAATCTATAAATTACTTTGGGCAATATGGCCATTTTCATGATATTGATTCTTCCTATCCATGAGCATGGAATGTTTTTCCATTCGTTTGTGTCCTCACTTATTTCCTTGAGCAGTGGTTTGTAGTTCTCCTTGAAGAGTTCCTTCACATCCCTTGGAAGTTGGATTCCTAGGTATTTTATTCTCTTTGTAGCAGTTGTGAATGGGAGTTCACTCATGATTTGGCTCTCTGTTGTCTGTTATTGGTGTGTAGGAATACTTGTGATTTTTGCATGTTGATTTTGTATCCTGAGACTTTGCTGAAGTTGCTCGTCAGCTGAAGGAGATTTTGGCCTGACACGATAGGGCTTACTAAATATGCAATCATGTCATCTGCAAACAGAGACAATTTGACTTCCTCTCTTCCTGTTTGAATACCCTTTATTTCTTTCTCTTTCTTGACTGCCCTGGCCAGAACTTCCAGTACTATGTTGAATAGGAGTTGTGAGAGACAGCATCCTTGTCTTGTGCCTTTTTTCAAGGAAATGCTTCCAGTTTTTGCCCATTCAGTATGATATTGGCTGTGAGTTTGTCATAAATAGCTCTTATTATTTAGAGGTATGTTCAATCAACACCTATGTTATTGAGAGTTTTTCGCATGAAGGGGTGTTCAGTTTTTTCAAAGGCCTTTCTGCATCTATTCAATTAATCGTGTGGTTTTTGTCATTGGTTCTTTTTATGCGATGGATTACATTTATTGATTTGCATATGTTGAACCAGCCTTGCATCCCAGGGATGAAGCCGGCTTGATCATGGTGGATAAGCTTTTTGATGTGCTGCTGGATTCGGTTTGCCAGTATTTTATTGAGGATTTTTGCATTGATGTTCATGAGGGATATTGGCCTAAAATTCTCTTTTTTTTGTTGTGTCTCTATCAGGCTTTGTTATCAGGATGATGCTGGCCCCATAAAATGAGTTAGGAAGGATTCCCTCTTTTCTATTGAGTGGAATAGTTTCAGAAGGCATGGTACCAGCTCCTCTTTGTACCTCTGGTAGAATTTGGCTGTGAATCTATCTGGTCCTGGACTTTTTTGTTTGGTATGCTACAATTATTGCCTCAATTTCAGAACCTGATATTGGTCTATTCAGAGATTCAACTTCTTCCTGGTTTAGTCTTGGGAGGGTGTATGTGTCCAGGAATTTATCCATTTCTTCTAGATTTTCTCGATTATTTGCATAGAGGTGTTCTCTGATGGTAGTTTGTATATCTGTGGGATGGGCGGTGATATCCCCTTTATCATTTTTTATTGTGTCTATTTCATTTTTCTCTGTTTTCTGCTTGTTAGTCTTGCTAGTGGTCTATCTATTTTGTTGATCTTTTCAAATTACCAGCTTCTGGATTCATGGATTTTTTGAAGGTGTTTTGTGTCTCTACCTCCCTTAGTTCTGCTCTGATCTTAGTTATTTCTTGCCTTCTGCTAGCTTTTGAACATGTTTGCTCTTGCTTCTCTAGTTCTTTTAATCGTGATGTTAGGGAGTTCATTTTAGATCTTTCCTGCTTTCTCTTGTGGGCATTTAGTGCTATAAATTTCCCTCTACACACTGTTTTAAATGTGTCCCAGAGATTCTGGTCGTTGTGTCTTTGTTTGCACTGATTTCAAAGAACATCTTTATTTCTGCCTTCATTTCATTATTTACCCAGTAGTCATCTAGGAGCAGGTTATTCAGTTTCTATGTAGTTGTGCAGTTTTGAGTGAGTTTCTTAATCCTGAGTTCTAATTTGATTACACATGTGGTCTGAGCGACAGTTTGTTGTGATTTCTTTTGTTTGTTTGTAATTTGATGTTCTTTAACATTTGCTGAGGAGTGTTTTACCTCCAATTATGTGATCAATTTTAGAATGAGTGTGATGAGGTGCTGGGAAGCATGTATATTCTGTTAATTTTGAATGGGGAGTTCTGTAGATATCTATTAGGTCTGCTTGGTCTAGAGCTGAGTTCAAATCCTGGATATCCTTGTTAATTTTCTGTCTTTTTGCCTGTCTAATATTAAAAGTGGGGTTTACAGTTTCCCATTATTATTGTGTGGGAGTGTAAGCCTCTTTGTAGGTCTCTATGAAGTTGCTTCATGTATCTGGGTGCTTCTGTATTGGGTGCATATATATTTACGATAGTTAGCTCTTGTTACATTGATCCCTTTACCATTATGTGATGGCCTTCTTTGTCTCTTTTGATCTTTGTTGGTTTAAATTCTGTTTTATCAGAGACCAGGTTTGCAAACCCTGCTTTTTTTTGCTTTCCATTTGCTTGGTAAATATTCCTTCATCCCTTCATTTTGAGCCTATGTGTGCCTTTGCACATGTGATGGGTCTCCTGAATATAGCACACCGATGGGTCTTGACTCTTTATTCAATTTGCCAGTCTGTGTCTTTTAATTGGGGCATTTATCCCATTTACATTTAAGGTTGATATTGTTGTATGTGAATTGGATCCTGTCATTATGATGCTAGCTGGTTATTTTGCCCGTTAATTGATGCAATTCCTTCATACGATTGATGGTCTTTGCAGTTTGGCATGTTTTTGCAGTGGCTGGTACCGGTTTTCCTTTCCATGTTTAGTACTTCCTTCAGGAGCTTTTGTAAGGCAGGCCTGGTGGTGACAAAATCTCTCAGCATCTGCTTGTCTGTAAAGGATTGTATTTCACCTTCACTTATGAAACTTAGTTTGACTGGATAGGAAATTCTATTTTGAAAATTCTTTTATTTAAGAATGTTAAATAAGCCCTACTGGCTTGTAGGGTTTCTGCTGAGAGATCTGCTGTTAGTCTGATGGGCTTCCCTTTGTTGGTAACCCAACATTTCTTCCTGGCTTCCCTTAACCTTAGTGAATCTGACAATTATGTGTCTTCGGGTTGCTCTTCTTGAGGGGTATGTTTGTGGTGTTCTCTGTATTTCCTGAATGAATGCTTCTTTTTACTCTTTTTGTCTCTAATCTTGTCTTCTGCCTTTATTTCATTAATTTTATCTTCAATCACTGATATCCTTTCTTCCTCTTGATCAAATCGGCTATTGAAGCTTGTGTATCCTTTATAAGGTTCTCGTACTGTGGTTTTCAGCTCCATCAGGTCATTAAGCTCTTCTCCACACTGGTTATTCTAGTTAGCCATTTGTCTAACCTTCTTTCAAGGTTTTTAACTTCCTTGTGATGGGTTAGAACATGCTCCTTTAGCTCGGAGAATTTTGTTATTACTGACTTTCTGAAGCCTACTTCTATCAACTCTCTGTCTAATTTTATTCCCTTGCTGGCGAGGACTTGCATTCCTCTGGAAGAGAGGAGTCATTCTGGTTTTTGGATGTTTCTGCTTTTCTGCTCTGGTTTCTCCCATGTTTGTGGTTTTATCTACCTTTGATCTTTGATATTGGTGACCTACGGATGGGGTTTTGGTGTGGATGTCCTTTTTGTTGATGTTGATGCTATTTGTTTCTGTTTGTAGTTTTCCTTCTAACAGACAGGCCCCTCAGCTGCAGGTCTTTTGGAGTTTGCTGGAGGTCCACTCCAGACTCTATTTGCCTGGGTATCACTAGCGGAGGCTGCAGAACAGCAACTATTGGTGTCTGATCCTTCTTCTGGAAGCTTGGTCCCAGAGGGGCACCCACCTGTAGGAGGTGTCTGTCGGCCCCTACTTGGAGGTGTCTCCCGGTCAGGCTACATGGGGATCAGTGACCCACTTGAGGAGGCAGTCTGTCCATTATCGGAGCTCAAATGCCACACTGGGAGAACCACTGTTCTCTTCTGAGCTGTCAGGCAGGGATGTTGAAGTCTGCAGAAGCTGTCTGCTTCCTTTTGTTCAGGTATGTCCTGCCCCCTGAGGTGGAATCTAGAGAGGGAGTAGGCCTTGCTGAGCTGTGGTGGGCTCTGCCCAGTTTGAGCTTTTTTTGCCACTTTGTTTACACTGTGAGCCTGGAACCGCCTACTCAAGCCTTAACAATGGGGGACGCCCCTCCGCCTGCCAAGTTCCACTGTCCCAGGTCAATCTCAAACTGCTGCACTCACAGTGAGCAAGCCTCTGTGGGAATGGGACCTGCCAAGTCAGGCAAAGGAGGGAATCTCCTGGTCTGCCAGCTGTGAAGACCATGGGAAAAGTGCAGTATTTGTGCAGGAGTGTACTATTTCTCCAGGTACAGTCACTCATGGGTTCCCTTGGCTAGGAAAGGAAAATCCCCTGACTCCTTGCTCTTCCCAGGAGAGGTGATGCCCTGCCCTGCTTCAGCTCACCCTTTTTGGGCTGCACCCACTGTTCAAGCAATCTCAGTGACATGAACCAGGCATCTCAGTTGGAAATGCAGAAATCACCTGTCTTCTGCATCAATCATGCTGGGAGCTGTAGACCAGAGCTGTTCCTATTCAGCCATCTTGTAAGTGACTCCTAGAATTCTATAACTCTGTTGTGTAGTTACTCAAATTTTTGGTTTTTCAGTTTTTTCTCTGACTGCCCAGTATTTAAGCAGTTGTTTGTGAATACTGGTTGGAAATATCCCAGTATTTGTATGGTCCTAGCAGGCAGAACATTCTTTTAAAACAAGCATGGGCTTCTCTTTCCCCTCATGCCTAGGATTGCTTTCTTCTGCTGTATTGGGGAAGGGGTGGTAAGGGAAGCAGGTTTGTCTATGCAGTTTCACAGTCTATTTTCAAATAGCAGGTGGCTCCGTCTTGGGCTTCAGCACTCTTTGCTGCTGGCCACTTCTGGGAACTCCAAGATTATGGCCNTTGGAGGTGTCTCCCGGTCAGGCTACATGGGGATCAGTGACCCACTTGAGGAGGCAGTCTGTCCATTATCGGAGCTCAAATGCCACACTGGGAGAACCACTGTTCTCTTCTGAGCTGTCAGGCAGGGATGTTGAAGTCTGCAGAAGCTGTCTGCTTCCTTTTGTTCAGGTATGTCCTGCCCCTGAGGTGGAATCTAGAGAGGGAGTAGGCCTTGCTGAGCTGTGGTGGGCTCTGCCCAGTTTGAGCTTTTTTTGCCACTTTGTTTACACTGTGAGCCTGGAACCGCCTACTCAAGCCTTAACAATGGGGACGCCCCTCCGCCTGCCAAGTTCCACTGTCCCAGGTCAATCTCAAACTGCTGCACTCACAGTGAGCAAGCCTCTGTGGGAATGGGACCTGCCAAGTCAGGCAAAGGAGGGAATCTCCTGGTCTGCCAGCTGTGAAGACCATGGGAAAAGTGCAGTATTTGTGCAGGAGTGTACTATTTCTCCAGGTACAGTCACTCATGGGTTCCCTTGGCTAGGAAAGGAAAATCCCCTGACTCCTTGCTCTTCCCAGGAGAGGTGATGCCCTGCCCTGCTTCAGCTCACCCTTTTGGGCTGCACCCACTGTTCAAGCAATCTCAGTGACATGAACCAGGCATCTCAGTTGGAAATGCAGAAATCACCTGTCTTCTGCATCAATCATGCTGGGAGCTGTAGACCAGAGCTGTTCCTATTCAGCCATCTTGTAAGTGACTCCTAGAATTCTATAACTCTGTTGTGTAGTTACTCAAATTTTGGTTTTCAGTTTTTTCTCTGACTGCCCAGTATTTAAGCAGTTGTTTGTGAATACTGGTTGGAAATATCCCAGTATTTGTATGGTCCTAGCAGGCAGAACATTCTTTTAAAACAAGCATGGGCTTCTCTTTCCCCTCATGCCTAGGATTGCTTTCTTCTGCTGTATTGGGGAAGGGGTGGTAAGGGAAGCAGGTTTGTCTATGCAGTTTCACAGTCTATTTTCAAATAGCAGGTGGCTCCGTCTTGGGCTTCAGCACTCTTTGCTGCTGGCCACTTCTGGGAACTCCAAGATTATGGCCCTTGCATGATTTCCATGTGGATGCTGAGATGCAGGCTTTGGGGCAGAGATGGGATGGGGAATGCCATACTTCCTGATACAGTTTGGGTGTTTGTCCCCTCCAAATCTCACGCTGAAATGTGATTCCCAATATTGGAGATGAGCTTGGTGGGAGGTGTTTGGGTCATGGGGGTGGATCCCACATGAGTGGCTTTGTGCCCTCCCCTTGGTAATGAATGAGTTTTCTCTCTATTAGTGCATGTGGGAACTGGTTGTTAAAAGGAGCCTGCGACCTGCTCCATGCTGGTACTGTGCCTGTACAGCCTGCAGAACTGTGAGCCAAACAAACTCTGTTTCATTACAAATTACCCAGTCTCAGGTATTCCTTTATAGCAACATAAAATGGACTCACACACTTCCCCAGCTGCCTATTCTTTATTCCTCACAATGCCATGGCACTAAGAAATTCACTGAAAATTTGGGGGCAGAATGAATCACAATACAGAGGGACAAATCCACAGGCATAGGATGCCTAACATAACTTCCCATTGGGTCTTTTATTGGCACCAGCAAATTCCTAGGCCTGCTTTCAAAACTGAGGTTTCCTCTGTCCTCCAGAGATAGTCCCTGTGGCAGATGTGGAGATGCAGGTCACAGCTCAGGTTTTCCTTCTAGACAGGACTCATGACGCAGCTGCTGAGAGCCTGATTAGCTGTGAGTATCCAGCTGTTAACTCCTTCTGGTCTACTTCAGCTTTGGAAGGAGGTCACAGTCTTCTCAGGGTGGCCCTAGCCATTTACTGAGCAGGACAGTTTGGTCAAGGACCTCACTATTTCTGCCCAGCATGTGGCTTCTCTAAAGATTTATTGCGGCACTATTCACAATAGCAAAGACTTGGAATCAACC
>NW_016815096.1:0-1478 GCF_001698545.2 Rhinopithecus bieti
CTGGGTGTTTTTAAAATTAAAAAAATTCTGTTTACAATTTCTAATTAAAAACTTAGATTTTGGGTTTTTTTTTTTTTTTTTTTTTTTTTTTTGTCTTTTTTGTTTGGAAACGGTCTCAGGATCTCACTCTGGTTGCCCAGGCTGGAGTGCACTGGCATGATCTCAGCTCACCGCAACCTCTGCCTCTTGGGCTCAGGTGATTATCCCACCTCAGCCTCCTGAGTAGCTGGAACTAAAGGGCATAGGCCACCATGCCTGGCTAATTTTTTGTATTTTTAGTAGAGATGGAGTTTCGCACTGTTGCCCAGGCTGATCTCAAACTCCTGGACTCACGCAATCCACCTGCCTTAGCCTCCCAAAGTGCTAGGATTGCAGACGTTAGCCACCACGCCTGGCCTTATTCTTGGCTTTTAACTGTGTGTGGATCCATAAATAGTGGGTGATTTCGTGACCAAAAAAATGGATCTTAGTGTCAGAGTAAACTTCAGTTTGCTAGTTAGGAATTGTTAATATCTGTTATGTTTATATTATTTTTTTCAATACTCCCAATAAGAATTAGACTCTAATGTTTATATAGAACAGAATCAATTTTATGAAATACATGAAAATTCTATGAAATATGTAGAAAAATCTCCTAGGAAAAAAATCATTTTTATCATTGAAATCTCAAGGCCAATACTTCAGTGTAAACTCTGACCCTCCAGTTTTCTTTGGGTTTCTTCCCCAGAATAAGCCGTCAACATGTGTTGGCTGCATGAGTGGGAGAGTGAGGAGCAGGATCAACATCTGATGGGTGGGTGCCGCTGGATCCCACAGCTGGCAGCACAGATCTCTCTCCGTGTTTTTTTTTTTTTGGTTTTGTTTGTTTGTTTGTTTGTTTGTTTGTTTTTGTGTTTTTTTTTTTTTTTTTTTTTGAGATGGAGTCTCTATCACCCAGGTGGAGTGCAGTGGTGCCATCTCAGCTCATTGCAACTTCGGCCTCCTAGGTTCAAGCGATTCTCCTGCCTCAGCCTCCTGAGGTGCACACCACTACACCTGGCTAATTTTTATATTTTTAGTAGAGATGAGGTTTCGCCATGTTGGCCAAGCTGGTCTCAAACTCCTGACCTTAAGTGATCTGCCCACCTCAGCCTCAGGCATGAGCCATTGCGCCCAGCCATGGACTCTAGAAGCTCTACTAGAAGAGTCCAGGAAAGGGCTGGAGGGTACCCTCCATGTTTTAACAAAACACATGGGAGGAGAAATGCATGTGAAGTGAAAAAAGGAGACCTCCTAGGAATTTGCGGAGTCCCCTGCCCTTGGGAAGGCACATGGTAATGGAAGGTGAGGTGTGTCCAGATAGGCTTGGGGCCAGTTTGCTGTACATTTGTGGTACAAGTGCATATGTCTACAGATTGATATTTTGCTTTCCCTGAATTACCTTACCTGACTGTCCTGTCTAAAGTAGCACTCTCCCAAGTTCCTTAAAAAAAAAAAAA
>NW_016815097.1:0-1079 GCF_001698545.2 Rhinopithecus bieti
AGTTTTTTGGTGTTTCGGTCAGGCCATTAAAATGCAGGCCCTTCCTTGAATTACTCACTGCCTCCAAACAGACTTCCACTGGAGTCTTCTAGAGGGAGGGGACCATTTTTATAGATGATTTCTTCTAAGGCCTTTGTAGGAAGACAAGGCTCTTTGCTGTACAATAAGAATATAAGGACCCTGGGATTCTTTTCAGATACTGATATTAAATTGCTTTTGAACCATTTTCACTCTGTCCTCTGTTTCCTCCATAACTAATGGCCATAATTTTAAAATAACTGGCTGGAATTAGAGATGAGTCTGAGTCCAAAAAAACAGAGTTATTTGACCCATGGAAGGATCTGACCTGGTGTAAACCATATGCACGGAGAGGTCTGGTGACACAACTAGCCACTATCTCTGGAATGCATCTTTGTCAAGTACTGCTTTGGGAAAGAAGACAGAAGTGCTGAGAATTCTCTTCTTTTTAATTCAAAGGGGGAAAAAATGTAAAACATGGCTCTTGAACCAGTCCATGGGCAGATAAAGTTCAGACAAAAATGTTAAATCACACATTTGTCCATTAGTATCTGGTTTCTTCACTCAACAAATGACTATTGAGCTTCTATATATACCTGGAACTGTGCTGAAACCTGGGAATACAGTTGTCAATAATACAAGCAAATGTCAAAGATATAAAAACATAGAATCTATGTCAGGTAGGAAGAAAAATACAGCAGGTGCTTAGTTAGGAAAACCTATGTCTTTCACACAGCCTCGCTTGGTGCTTATTTTTTGCCCAATGCTAATGCTGAAAATAAACTGCTTACTCTGGCCAAGTCAAATGATCAATGATAGAATGGGTTACTGTGATTCATTTCTAAGCTGCTTTTCTTTTATAATTTGGGGGAAAATGCAGCTATTAGTAGTAAAGTCCCCAGAAATCATTTCTAGTTCACTTGAAAGGTTCAGTTGCATAAAAATATGTTTAAATAAACAACTCGGAACAAAGAGTGGTTAAAATTGTATGCATACGTAACCAGCAAAGCTAGCTTTTTTCATGCATAGCCCAAACTTTTTTTTTTTTTTTTTAAAGCAAA
>NW_016815098.1:0-2077 GCF_001698545.2 Rhinopithecus bieti
AATCTTTATATTTTCAGATTAGCAATTCTTGACCCGGATAGTCATTACATTGGTTCTTATGTAGCCATCAACATGTTTACAAATAAATTTCATGATATGGGGAAATTTTAACTAAAAAAAAAAAAAAAAAAAAAAAATGTTACATGCAAAATGGAGAGAGATCTGACAAGAAGGCCAAATGAACAGCTCTGCTCTGCAGCTACCAGCAAGACCAATGTGTGTGTGGGGGGGGTAATTTCTGCATCTCCAACTGAGGTACACAGTTCATCACACCGGGACTGGTTAGGCAATGGGTGCAGCCCATGGAGGGTAAGCAGAAGCAGGGTGGGGTGTAACCTCACCTGTGAAATGCAAGGAGCCAGGGACCTCCGTCCCCCAGCAAAGGGAAGCCGCGAGGGATTGTGCTATCCAGCCCAGGTACTGTGCCTTTCCCACAGCTTTTGCAAACCCCAGACCAGAAGATTCTCTCATGTACCTACACCACCAGGGTCCTGGGTTTCAAACACAAAACTGGGTGGTTGTTTGGGCAGAAAGCGAGCTAACTGCAGGAATTTTGTTGTTGTTGTTTCCCTCCATTGGCACCTGGAACCCCGTAAACTCCCCTGGAAATGTGGCTGAAGGCATGAAGCCAAGTGGTCTCACTCAGCAAGTCCCACTTTCACAGAGCCCAGCAAGCTAAGAACCACTGGCTTGAAATTCTCACTACGAGCACAGTAGTCTGAAGTTAACTTGAAACAATCTAGCTTGGTGGGAAGAGAAGTATTCACCATTACTGTGGTTTGAGTAGGCGGTTTTCCCCTGACAGTGCTAAGAAGGCCGGGATCTTCTGATTGGGCAGAACTCACCACAGCACAGCAAAGTGGCTGTGACCACAGTGCCTCTCCAGATTCCTCCTCACTGGCAGGGCATCTCTGAAAGAAAGGCAGCAGCCCCTAACAGGGGATAATAGATAAAACTCCCATCTCCCTGTGACAGGGCCTTGGGAAGGGGTGGAGGTGGGTGTAGCTTCAGTGGACTTAAACATTACTCCTTGTTGGCTCTGAAGAAAGAAGCAGATCTTGGCACATCTTCAGAGCAGCTACTGTTATTCTTTCAAAAGGAAGTGGAAATTGAGATAAATATTTCAATCCTTAGACGGAAAACGTCCATTTTACACCACATCCCTTTTGAAAAACAAGGAATATTCTTCCAGCACAGTACTCGAGCTCTGTTAAGGGACAGACTGCCTGTTCAAGTACATCCCTGATCCTGTGCCTCCTGACTGGGAGACACCTCCGAGCAGGGGTTGACAGACACTTCATACAGGAGAGTTCTGGCTGGCAACAGGCTGGTGCTCCTCTGGAATGAAGATTCCAGAGGACGGAGCAGGCAGCAATCTTTGCTATTCTGCAGCCTCCACTGGTGATACCCAGGCAAAAAGTTTCTGGAGTGAACCTCAAGCAAACTGCAGCAGACATGCAGAAGAGAGGCCTGACTTCTAGAAGAAAAACTAACAAACAGAAAAGAATAACAGCAACATCAAAAAAAGGACCCCACATAAAACCCCATCCAAAGGCCATCAGCCTCAAAATCAGAGACATAACAAAAAAGAAAACTTCAGGCCAATATCCCTGCTGAACATCAATGCAAAAATCATCAATAAAAGACTGGCAAACCAAATCCAGCAGCACATCAAAAAGCTTATCGCCCATGATCAAGTTGGCTTCATCCCTGGGATGCAAGGCTGGTTCAACATACGCAAATCAATAAATGTAATCCATCATATAAACAGAACCAAAGACAAAAACCACATGATTATCTCAAGAGATGTAGAAAATGCCTTTGACAAATTCAGCAGCCCTTCATGCTAAAAACTCTCAATAAACTAGGTATTGATGGGATGTATCTCAAAATAACAGGGATGCCCTCTCTCACCACTCCTATTCAACATAGTGTTGGAAGTTCTGGCCAGGGCAATCTGGCAGGAGAAAGAAATAATGGGTATTCAATTAGGAAAAGAAGAAGTCAAATTGTCCCTGTTTGCAGGTGACTTGATTGTATATTTAGAAAACCCCATAGTCTCTGCCCCAAATCTCCT
>NW_016815099.1:0-422 GCF_001698545.2 Rhinopithecus bieti
TGCAGTGAACTGAGATCCGGCCACTGCAAACCAGCCTGGGCGACAGAGCGAGACTCCGCCTCAAAAAAAAAAAAAAAAGAAAGAAAGAAAGGAAAGAAGGAAAGAAGGAAAGAAGGAAAGAAAGAAAGAAAGAAAGAAAGAAAGAAAGAAAGAAAGAAAGAAAGAAAGAAAGAAAGATGTGCAGAGGAAAGAAGCCTCATTCAGTGAACGGAGAAGAGAAAGAGCCAAGGATAGTAAGAATGGCATTCAGAGTGGAAGCTGAAGGTGAAGGTGGGCACAGAAATGAGACCCAGTCTCTCCAGAACAGATTGTTCGTTCGTGTTACAATAGAAGGAAATAAAACTTAAAAGGGGGGTAAGATCCAGTTTTATTTTTTAATTTTTTAAACCAGAACATTTATTGAGTGACTAACCATTAAAATT
>NW_016815100.1:0-1074 GCF_001698545.2 Rhinopithecus bieti
ACAAAATACTGACTTAAATCCTGTAACTATTTGATTTCAAGCTTTAAATTGATCTGGTATTCCTTGCGGGGCTCCAATTGCATCTAAATAGATGTGAGAGTTGAAAGACCTATAAGGGGCTTCTCTCGCTTTACAATGTCTTATTATTATTATTTTTTCCGCTGCTTGATGAAATGCCAGGGTGAAAGGGATAGCCAAATGGACAAAAGCACAAGTGTCACTCTAGTTATTCAACAGAGTGCCCAGTAAAGGTCCACGACAATACCACCACACATCTGCTCGGGGATGAACAAGGGCTGACTGATTGATAAGCTCTTGAAAATTCTTAAGCTCACTGCATCCCTTCAGGTCTCCAAGGAATGCTAAGTTTCCTCCCTGCTGTGAGAGACACAAAGTGAACTTAGTGTTGGGAGATGGAAGCTGGATGTCCCTTGGGGGCTGACCCACAGGGACTTCAGGATATAGCAGAGAGAGCTTGGCATGACTTACTACTTCAGGCTGTAGAATCCTATAACAGAGCTACCATGCAGCCCACGCCTGGTCGACTGGAGGACCACCTTAATGGAAGGGGGACAGTCAGGGCCTCTGGCTTGCCATGTGCACAAGCATAACAATTGCTTTTATTTAACGTGCAGATGGAATATTTGATCCATTTCAACCAGGCATTTGCATCTTGGTATGTTGTATTAATTGGCAAAGTTTAAGTCTTTAACTTTTATGATCCTCTAGTAAAATGAATGTTTCCTTTAGACCTATTTTTATTAGTTTTTAGATCAAAGAAAGTTAAACACCATTTTATATTTAATAATGCTTCCTGTATGATTTTTATACCAGATAAGCTAAATTTTACCTGTATATTAGTGTGTTATTAATGTTAAACTTAATTTTAATAAAACCTTATGGACATATTTCTCCAATTTTTTATGTTTGACCATAAGGTAAGGTTTTATAGACTCTTTTAACCTTTTATAATTTTGTTAAAGAGCAGGTTGATGCTTTAAGAAAACCTGTTGCATTTTACTTTAATGTCCAGTTCACAGAAAACTGGATGATACCTTTTAACTTTAGCTAATA
>NW_016815101.1:0-424 GCF_001698545.2 Rhinopithecus bieti
AAGCTTTCTAAGAAACTGCTTTATGATGTGTGAATTCATCTCACCGAGTTACACCATTCTTTTATTGATCAGTTTGCTAACACTCAGAAAAAACTAAAAGAAGCTTTCTGAGAAAGTTCTTTGTGATATGATTTTTCATCTCACAGGTTTACACCTTTCTTCTCATTGAGCAGTTTGCTAATACTGTTTTCGTGAAATCTGCATTGGTATATTTGAGAGTGCATTGAGGTCTATAGTGAAAAGAGAAATAACCTCAGATAAAAACTAGAAGGAAGCTTTCTGAGAAACTGCTTTGTGATGTGTCAGTTCACCTCTCTGAGACACACTGTTCTTTTCATTGAGCAGTTTGCTGACATTGATTTCTTGGAATCTGCAGTGGAATACTTTGAAGCACATTGAAGCTTATGGTGACAAAGTAAATATC
>NW_016815102.1:0-293 GCF_001698545.2 Rhinopithecus bieti
GTCAGGCAGGACTGCCAGAGGGACTGGGTGGGAGGCCAGGTATGTGAATGGGGACAGTGGAGAGGGGTGGTTGGGAGGAGACGGTGAGGAGGGGACAGTGGGGAGGGGACAGTGGGGACAGATAGCCTTCCCTCTCAGTGAGGAGGGCAGGGTAAGGAGGGTAGGATTAGGAGTTGCACAGGTATCTGGGCTCACTGAGACCTGAGGAGGCACAGGCCCAGGTTCTGACAAGCAGAGGGTGAAAATTTTGCTATAGATCTGAAGGGCCTTACAGGGCAGCCAGGGCACTACAG
>NW_016815103.1:0-1107 GCF_001698545.2 Rhinopithecus bieti
TATAGCAAAGGTAGTGCTAACAGGAAAATTCATAGTCCTAAATGCCTATATCAAAAGTCTGAAAGGGCACAGACAGACAACCTAAGGTCATATACCTCAAGGAACTAGAGAAACAAGAACAAACCAAACCCAAAACCAGCAGAAGAAAGGAAATAACCAATATCAAAACAGAAAAAAAAAAAAAAAAAAAAAAAAAAACAAAAAAAAAAAAAAAAAAAAAAAAAAAAAAAAAAAAAAAAAGAGAGAGAAAGAAAAATCTAGATGAACTCAATAAGAAAGAAAATGGGAGATATTACAACTGACACCACAAAAATACAAAATATCATTCAAGGCTATTATGAACATCTTTGTACACATAAATTAAAAAACCTAGAAGAGATTAATAAATTCCAAAAAAGATACAACCCTCCTAGCTTAAATCAGGAAGAATTAGATACCCTAAACAGACCAATAACAAGCAGTGTGATTGAAGTAATTTAAAAATTGCCAATAAAAAAAAATCCAGGACCAGATGGATTCACAGCAGAATTCTATCAGACATTCAAAGAATTGTTACCAATCCTCTTGACACTACTCCACAAGATAAAGAGGGAATCCTCCAAAATCATTCTATGAAGCCAGTGTCACCCTAATACCAAAACCAGGAAAGGACATAACCAAAACAAAAAGTTACAGACCAATATCACTGATAAACATAGATGCTAAACTTCTTAACAAAATACTAGCTAACCGAATCCAACAATATATGAAAAAGATAATCCACCATGATCAAGTGGGTTTCATACCAGGGATGCAGGGATGGTTTAACATATGCAAGTCAATAAATGTGAGACACCACATAAACAGAATCAAGAATAAAAATCACATGATCATCTCAATAGATGCAGTAAAGGCATCCAACAAAATACAGTATCTTTTTATGATTAAAACTGTTAGCAAAATTGGCATACAAGGGACATAACTCAATGTAATAAAAGCCATCTATGACAAACCCATAGCCAACATAATACTTAATGAGGAAAAGTTGAAAGCATTCCCTCTGAGAACGGAACAAGACGAGGATGCCCAATCTCACCACTCCTCTTCAACATAGTACTGGAAGTCCTA
>NW_016815104.1:0-9329 GCF_001698545.2 Rhinopithecus bieti
GAGACTGGAGCTGTTCCTATTCAGCCATCTTGCTCCACCCTGACGGTTTTATTATAGAAGAGATGTAGAATTATATCAAATGCTTTTTCAGCAGTGTCTAGTTTCAGGTGCACTGTTCTTGGATCTTTCCCCTATATAATTAATATAAAACTCTTGCTATAGTCTAACTGTTTAAGATGAATTCAAGAAGAGTTCTTTCTATTACCTCCAGTATTTCTCCACCAAGGATATTCAGAAGTGGGTAAAGCCACACTTTTATTTTCCTTCAAAGCTTATTTCAACTTTTGGAGTACCTACTCAGGATGTGCCAGTTTGTTACATAGGTAAACAGGTGCCATAGTGTTTTGCTGAACAGATCAACCCGTTACTTTGGTATTAAGCCCAGCATCCATTAGCTATTCTTCTTGCTGCTCTCCCTTCCCACCCTTCCCTGACAGGCCCCAGTGTGAGTTGTTCTCCACCAGGTGTTCATGTGTTCTCATTGATCTGCTTTCACTTATAAGTGAGAACATACAGTGTTTAAGGTTTCTGTTCCTGTGTTAGTTTGTTGACAACAGTGGCTTCCAGCTCCACCCATGTGCCTGCAAAGGACATGCTCTCTCATTCCTTTTTATGGCTGCATGCTATTTTATGGTGTATATGTACCACATTTTCTTTATCCAGTCTATCACTGATGGGTATTTGGTTGATTACAGGTTTATGCTATTGTAAATAATGCTACAATGAACATATACATGCATGTATCCTTATAATAGAATTATTTATATTCCTTTGAATATATACCCAGTAATGGGATGCTGAGTCAAATGGTATTTCTGCCTCTAGATCGTTGAGAAATAACCACACTGTCTTCCACAATGGTTGAATTAATTTACTCTCCCACCAACAGTGTAAAAGTATTCCTTTTTCTCTGCAACCTTGCCAGCATCTGTTCTATTTGACTTTGTAATGATTGCCATTATGACTGGTGTGAGAGGGTATCTCATTCTGGTTTTGATTTGCATTTCTCAGATGATCAGTGATGTTGAGCTTTTTTCCTATATATTTGTGGCCACATTAATGTCTTATTTTGAGAAGTGTCTGTTCATATCTTTGCACACTTTTTTGTTTTGTTTTGTTTTTTCTTGTAAATTTGTTTTAAGTTTAATTAGATATTAAGATCTAATATCTCTGGATATTAGATCTTTGTCAGATGGATAGATTGCAAAACTTTCCTCACATTCTGTAGATTGTTTATTTACTCTGATAATAGCTTTTTTGTTGCTGCTGTGCAGAAGTTCTTCAGTTTAATTAGATCCCTTTTGTCAATTTTTGGTTTTGTTGCAATTACTTTTGGTGTTTTCGCCATGAAATCTTTGCCCATGCCTATATGCTGAATGATATTATCTAGATTTTCTTTAAGAGTTTTTACAGTCTTGGGTTTCACATTTAGGTATTTAATCCATCTTTAGGCCTTTGATAAAATTCAACATCCTTTTATGTTAAGAACTGTCAACAAACTGGGTATTGAAAGAATATATCTCAATATAATAAGAGCTCTGCATGACAAACCAACAGCCAATATCATACTGAATGGACAAAAGCTTGAAGCATTTCTTTTGAAAACTGGCACAAGACAAGGAAGGGGTCCAGTTTCAATTTTCTGCATATGACTAGCCAGTTCTCCCAGCACCATTTACTAAATAGGAAATCCTTTTTCCATTGCTTGTTTTGATAAAGTTTGTAAAAGATCAGATGGTTTTAGGTATGTGGTCTTATTTCTGAGTTCTCAGCTATTCTGTTCCATTGGTCTGTGTGTCTCTTTTTGTATCAGTACAAACGTGCTGTTTTGGTTACTGTAACCTTGTATTATGGTTTGAAGTCAGGTAGCCTGATGCCTCCAGCTTATTTTTCCTAAGGATTGTCTTGGCTGTTTGGGTTCTGTTTTTGTTCCATGTGAATTTTTAAATAGTTTTTCTAATTCTATGAAGAATATCCATAGTTGTTTAATTGGAATAACATTGAATCTATGAATTAGTTTGGGGATTATGGCAATTTTCACAATATTCATTTTTCCTCTCCATGAGCATAGAAAGTTTTTCCTTTTGTTTGTGTTCCTTCTGATTTCCTTGAGCAGTGGTTTGTAGTTATCCTTGAAGAGTTCCTTCACTTCCCATCTTAGCTGTATTTCTAGGTATTTTATTCTTTTTGTGGCAATTGTGAATGAGTGTTCATTCATGATTGGGCTCTCTGCTTGTCTGTTGTTGGTGTATAGGAATGCTATTGATTTTTGCACTTTGATTTTATATCCTGAGATATTGCTGAAGTAGCTTATCAGCTTAAAGAGCTTTTAGGCTGAGACAATGGGGTTTTCTAGATATAGGATCATGTCATCTGCAAACAGAGACAGTTTGACTTCTTCTCTCCCTATTGGAATATACTTTATTTCTTTCTCTTGCCTGATAACCTGGTCAGAACTTCCAATACTATAATGAAAAGAAGTTGGTAAGAGAGGACATTATTGTCTTGTGCTGGTTTTCAAGGGGAATGCTTCCAGCTTTTGCCCATTCAGTATGATATTGGCCATGGGTTTGTCAAATAGAGCTCTTATTATTTTGAGGTATATTCCTTCAGTACCTAGTTTATTGAGAGTTTTTAACATGAAGGTATGTTGAATGTATCCAAGGCCTTTTCTGCTTCTATTGAGATAATCATTTGTTTTTTGTCTTTAGTTCTATATATGTGATGAATTATATTTATCAATTTGTGTATGTTGAACCAACCTGGCATCCCAGGGATGAAGCTGACTTGATTGTGATGGATAAGCTTTTTGATGTGCTGCTGCATTCAGCTTGCTAGTATTTAATTGAGAATTTTTGCATCGATGTTCATCAGGGATATTGATCTGAAGTTTTCTATTTTTATTGTATCTCTGAGAGGTTGTGGTATCAGAACGATCCTGGCCTCATAAAATGAGATAGGTAGGAGTCCCTCCTCTTCAATTTTTTGGAATAGTTTCAGTAGAAATTGTCCCAGCTCTTCTTTGTACCTGTGGTAGAATTCAGCTTTAAATCTGTCTGGTCCTGGGCTTTTTTTGGTTAGTAGGCTATTTATTACTTTCTCCATTTCAGAACTCATTATTCATCTATTCAAGTGTTCAATTTCTCCATGCTTCAGTCTTGGGAAGGTGTATGTGTTCAGGAATTTATTTATGTCTTCTAAGTTTTATTTTTTATGTGCATAAATGTGTTTATAGTATTCTACGATGATTGTTTGTATTTCTGTGGGGTCAGTGGTTACATCTCCCTTATCATTTCTAATTGTATTTATTTGGTCATTCTCTCTCTTTTTTCTTTATTAGTCTGGCTAGCAGTCTGTTCATGTTGTTAATTTTTTTCAAAAACAAAAAAAAAAAAGCTTCTCAAGTTTTTTATTTTTTTGAAGGGCTTTTCATACGTCTATCTCTTCCAATTCCACCCTGATCTTGGTTAGTTTTTCTTTTATTCTGCCTATGGGATTTGTTTGGTCTTGATTCTCTAGTTCTTTTAGTTGTGATGTTAGGTTGTTAATTTGAGATATTTCTAGATTTTTGATGTGGGTATCTAGTGCTACAAATTTTCCTCTTTTTTTTTTTTTCTTTTTTTGTTTTGTTGTTGTTTTTGTTGTTGTTTGTTTTTTTTTTTTTACGTAGTTTTGCTCTTGTTGCCCAGGTTAGAGTCCAACGGCATGATCTCGGCTCACTGCAACCTACACCTCCCGGGTTCAGGCAGTTCTTCTGCCTCAGCCTCCCGAGTAGCTGGGATTACAGGCACGTGCCACCATGCCCAGCTAATTTTGTATTTTTAGTAGAGACGAGGTTTCACCATGTTGGTCAGGCTGGTCTCGAACTCCTCATCTCAGGTGATCCACCTGCTCCAGCCTCCCAAAGTACTGAGATTACAGGTGTTAGCCTCCGTGCCTGGCCATAATTTTTTCTCTTAGCATTGTTTTAGCTACATCCCAAAGATTATGGTATGTTGCCTCTTTGTCCCCATTACTTTCAAAGAACTTCTTGCTTTCTATCTTAATTTTATTGTTTACCCAGGAGTCACTCAGGAGCAGGCTGTTCAATGTTCATGTAATTATGTGGTTTTGAGTTAATTTCTTAGTTTTGAGTTCTAATTTGATTGTGATGTGGTTTGAGAGACTTCATTATGATTTCAGTTATTTTGCATTTGCTGAGAAGTGTTTTACTTCAGATTACGAAATCAGTTTTAGAGTAAGTCCCACGTGGTGATAAGAAGAATGTATGTTCTGTTGTTTTGGGATGGTGAGTTCTGTAGATATCTATCAGGTCCACTTGATCCAGAGCTGTGTTTAGGTCTTGAATATCTTTGTTAATGTTCTGTCTCAATGGTCTGTCCAATATTGTCAGTGGGGTATTAAAGTCTCCCACTATTATTGTATGGGAGTCTAACTCTGCCTATCTTCAGGAACTGGCCTTATGAATCTGGCTGCTCTTGTATTGGGTGCATATATACTTAGGATAGTTAGCTCTTCTTGTTGAATTGAACCCTTTACCATTATGTAATTCCTTTCTTTTTTTAACTTTGTGGGTTTAAAGTCTGTCTTGTCAACACAAGATTGGGACCCCTGCTTTTATCTGTTTTCCATTTGCTTGGTAAATTTTCCTTCCTCCCTCTATTTTGATCCTGTGTGTGTCTTTGCATGTGAAATGGGTCTTTTTAAGACACCATACCCATTGGTCTTGACTCTTTATCCAGCTTGCCATTCTGTACCTTTTACTTGGGGCATTTAGTCCATTTACATTTAAGATAAATATTGTTATGTGTAAATTTGATCCTGTCATCATGATGCTAGCTGGTTATTTTGAAATTTGTTTCAGTGGTTGCTTCATAGGTTATTGGTCTGTATACTTCAGTGCATTTTGCAGTGACTGGTAACAGTTTTGCTTTCCATATTTAGGGCTTCCTTCAGGAGCTCTTGCAAGGCAGGCCTGGTGGTGACAAATTCCCTCAGCATTTGCTTGTCTGAAAAGGCTGAGTTGACTGAACCACAGAGACATCAGCTGCCTCTCCCTCTGGAGGCTCCATTCCAGGGAGAGATCAGAGTTTTTCCATATAACCCTAGCTTGATTTGCTGGAATTTCCACAGTGGGGCTCCATGCAGTGAGGAGGGATGGATCAGGGTCCCACTTAAAGAAACAGTTTGACCATGATTTGGCATAGCAGTTGTGCTGTGTTGTGGGGATTCTTCATCATCTGGACCACCTGGAACTCCCAGAGCCAGCAGCTAGAAAAGCTGAGTTGAACTAACTACAGAAATGGTGGCTGCCCCTCCTCCTGGGAACTTGTCTGTCTCAAGCAGTCTCCAATCTGCTGCACTGGCTGGCTGAAATTCCAAGCCAGTGGGATTTAATTTGTGAAGTGCCATGAAAGTTAGGCCCACAGAATGAAACTGCTTGGCTCCCTGAGTTCAGCCCCATTCCTATGGAAGTCTATGGATGGATCTCCCACCTTGTGGGGATTCCTGGAACCACAGTCTGTAAAACTCCTGGGTATCTGTGTGAGCCTGAGTGATTGCTCTGACAAGACTCTGCACAGCTCTGTGTATAGGACCCAAGGCCCTGGTGGCATGGGGTCATGAGGGGATCTCCTGATCATCTGGTTGCAAAGATCCATGGGAGAAGTGTGGTTTGGGTGGTGGTTCCTTTGACTCTACACCAGTACTGGGTTGGCTATCACCCCACTCTGCTTTTCTTCATTTTCCATGGGTTGAGCCATCTGCCTAGTCAGTCCCAATGAGAGAACCTGTATATTTTAGTTGAAGGTGCTGAATTCACTCACTATTTTCATTCTTCTCCATGAGAGCCACATACCATAATTGCTTCTAATCAGTCATCTTGGCCCCTCCCAGTAAAGCTACATTTCTAAGAAATCTCTTGTCCATCAGACAAAGAAATAAATCAGCATGTTTTGCTATCTATATTCAGCTACAGACAGATCCAATAAGTTTAAACATTATTTGGCCAAATCCAAATGATATTTCCCCTTATGGAAAAGGAGGTCCATAAAATAAGAGATTATTGTGAAGGAAAGCTGAAGAATTGTATTAAAAGAAATTTTCATCATCATTTACACATAAAAAATTGGCACAATATAAAAATACACAAATAAAAGCTAAACCATATAATAGATGGAGCATAATAGGGAGGTACTGTGTTGACTTTCTCCTTGGTCTTTTTCTATCTTTTTTCTTCTTTCCTTTCAGGGTTATAAGTAATAAAAGAAAGTATGTCTTTTCATTGGCTTTTATACAATGGGAGTTCTTGAATGATGGTGTATGTCCTGAAGTTGTAGCCATGCAATATGAAGCTAGATAGGGTGTGAACATAGATATCTAGGTGAATTGTAGTTGTAGTTTACTCTATTAAATGTGCCTCTTAGGTAATGTAATTACCACCGGTTGCATTTTTTCCACAAAGACACTTATGGCCCGGTGTGGTGTCTCATAACTTTAATCACAGCATTTAAGGAAGCTGAGGCAAGATGATCTCTTGAGGCTAGGAGTTATAGACCAGCCTGGGCAACATAGTGAGACCACGTCTCTACTGAACAAAAATAAATAGTAGCTGAGTGTGGTGGTGCACGCCTAGAGTCCCAGCTACTTGAGAGGTTATGGCAGGAGGAACATGAGACCAAGAGTTCAAGGCTGCAGTGACCTATGATCATGCCACTGCACTCCAGCCTAGGGGACAGAGCAATACCCTCTTTCAAAAAAAAGAAAGAAAAAGATCCTTCTAAACTTAGTTGTTTACATTGCAAAGGAGTGTAAGTACAAACAGTGTGGAAAAGCATTAGGTATTACCTGGTAAAGTAGTACCTGTGCTTAATACACGACCCAGCAATTACACTTCTATTATATACTCTAGAGAAACTATTTGAAATATGCACCAAGATACACATTCATAAAGCTGTTGTAATAGCTAAAAAAACTATCAAACAAACTCCAGAGAATGAATAAATTGTAGTTGTCACATGTCTAGTCATTTTTGCTGCTATAACAAAATACCTGTCTGGATTATATATAAAGAACAGATTTATTTTCTCACCATTCTGGAGAATTGAACATCCAGGATCAAGGTGCCCAGAAAGTTTGGTTGTCTGGTAGGAGCTGTTCTCTGCTTCCGAGATGGTGGCTTGCTGCTGCATGCTCCTGAGCAGAAGAGTGCTAGATTCTCACATGACAGAAGATGGATGGGCAAAATGAATGAATTCCCTCAGCCAAGCCCTTTTATATGGGCATCTAATTTCATTCATGAGGGCTCCACTTTCATGACTTATTCACCTCCTAAAAGCTCTGTCTCTTTATGCTGTTACACTGGCAGTTAAGCTTCAATATGAAATTTGGAGGGGACAAAACATTTAAACCATAGTATCACAGAATGGAATTCTGTACAGTAAAGAAAATGAATGAATCAGTGCCACAAGGAATCATGGAAGAATAGATAAATAATGATTCTGCCTATATATAGGTTAAGATAAAAATCTATATATAAATTAAGAGCAACACATGCCTATGAGAAAACTAAAGAAAATCACTGGAATACGTAATTCAGGATATTAGTGTTTTTTTATGGGAGGAAGGAAAAACTATTAGGCAGCAGAATATTGGGAACTTTGAAGAAACTGATAGTATTTTATTGTATAGGATTGGTGGTGGGTTAGGTATGTTTACTTTATTTTTAAAAATATACATGTATGTGCTATATATAACATAATAATACAAAAGATATTTCTGGATGCAATGCACCAGAAAGGTTTCTTCTCATTGAAGATCTGAGGTCCACTGGGTCAAGTCATAACCTTGCTAGAGTCATGGCCTGGCAATTTCCTTTCACCTATGCGTCTTTGAATACATGCCTAATAGTTTTGTCAGTGTGCTGAAAGCTGCCAAGCCATTGTATTATAATTTGTGGAGTGTCTGACAGGCAACCCCGTTCATACTTCTCTCATGTCCTGATAGGGAAAATTATTTTACTGATATATATTTTGCTTTTTGAGGATTGTTATCCTTACAGTTTATTCAAAATGAAAACCTGCCTAAAAGAAGTACCACATAAGGCTCTGTTACCTCAGTGTGAATGAAACTGTAATTTGCCTCCTTGGGAAAACAGAACTCTGAGAAGTCTGAAAACACCAGATGCCTGAGCATGGAGAAAGACGAGAAGAAATGAGAAGTGAGAGAGTACCACCAAGAAACTTTGTGAACTTGAAACAATTTGCTTTTACATAACCTAACAAGAATTGAAAGATATTGCAGTGCATATTCACTGAACCAGATATTTATTAACCTTCTGGTCCTAGTGGAGGGTGTAGGCTTTAGAAGCGTACCTCTATGGTGTTTACATTGTTCAACCAGGAGTAATGAGATGCAGGCCTAATCTGACAAAGTAATACAGGGTCAATATCTAAAGGAAACTGGTTAGACATAATGACTGATGAGCTGGAATGAGAATGAGGGACTGAAATCATAGGGTTAGTAAAGCAAAGAGATCTCAAATTGCAGAAAACAAGCAGTGGGTGGAGACCTTAGGAAATGATGGCAACAACAAATATTAGGACTGCATTGTGCATTAGTCCTCCAGAAGGCTGAAGCCTGCCACAAATACCTAAGGGATGACAGACAAGCAATATGCTTTCCTGTATCTATTTTTGCTAGTTATGGCATACCAATGTGAACATCCAGTCAAAAATCTGGTGTTATTTATTCAGTAGTAAAGTTGATTCCAAAGTTTCAGACAGAAGGTCCAGTATTCAGCTATTTCTGAAGAAGGCAAGGCTGAAACTAGTAGTTTCAGCTCTGGCACATAAGCTAACATGAAAACCATTCCCAATATAAAGGCCGAGTTTGACAAAATCAAGTTTAGTTGTTTTAATTTCATGCGGCTGAGTTAAAATTGTTTGCTTGTTATGATGTCATTAGCCTTTCAACTAAATATGTACATTCATGATTGTTTGACAAAGGTATAAAGTCTTGAAAACACACTACTGAAATATTAAACCTTACTTATTTAAAATTTAAAAAGCAGTCCCTGGCACACATAGGCACTCAATAAACATTTGTTAAATGGAGCTGAAATTAGGAAATTAGAAGAGACTGTTCAGCTTTCCGAGAGTGTATTAAATTGAGTACACCATTTCTCAAGCTGAAAGGAAGCTAAATGAAAGAAAACAGGGTTATTTGATTGCCTCACACACATAAGAACATAAAATAATATGGAATTTTTAAAGATTATTTATCCCAAATTTTGCCTGACTTAGCCAGATGAGTAAGTTGTTTGTTTATAT
>NW_016815105.1:0-2079 GCF_001698545.2 Rhinopithecus bieti
TTTTTTGGAGCTCTCTGTTTGGGTGGAGGAGTGCAGTATATGTACAAGGCAAGGCCCCCTCCACCCGCCTCCCTCCTCCCACCCCGCCTTTCCCCTTTGAGTGAGTCATCAGACCGGTGCTTCTAGACGTGTTTGGAGCAGAGTACTTGAAAATCATGATGTTCTCCAGATAACAGGGAATATTGATAAATTCCCTTGTGGCGATGTTACTGTCGTCCACGCAGAATACAAGGAAGTGTAACGCCTGCACATGGGGATCCAACAAAAAGAAAAAGATAAGGTGGGGGAGGCCGGGTATGGTGGCTCACCCCTGTAATCCCAGCACTTGGGGAAGCCGAGGTGGGTGGATCACCTGAGGTCAGGAGTTCGAGACCACACTGGCCAACGTGGTGAAACCCCATCTCTACTAAAAATACAAAAATTAGCTGGGTGTGGTGGTGGGCGCCTGTAATCCCAGCTGCTGGGGAGGCTGAGACAGGAGAATCGCTTGGCGGAAGTTGCAGTGAGCTGAGATTGCACCATTGCACTCCAGCCTGGGCGTCGCAGCGAGACTCTGTCTCAAAAAAAAAAAAAAAAAAAAAAAAGGGTGGGGTAGAGCATGTAACGCCAATGATGGCCCACTTGAATTTCTCATTCCTCTTTCTTCCCTTTTAAGTTGTTAAAGATCTTTTTAAAAAAAATCTAGGCAAGAAACAATCACTGCACTGAAAAAAATTCCACAGAAGTTGTAATTCATTTTTCACTCAGATGAGTAGCATTTTTTTTTTTCTTTTTGAGACAAGGGTCTCAAGTCTGTGGCCCTGGCTGGGGTGCAGTGGCGCAATCTTGGCTCACTGCGGCCTTGACCTCCTGGCTTAGTGATCCTCGTACTTCAGCCTCCCAAGTAGCTGGAATTCCAGGCACGTACCACCATGCCCGGCTAATTTTTGTATTTTTTGTAGACGTGGGGTTTCACCACGTTACCCAGGCTGGTCTTGAACTCCTGGGCCCAAGCAGTCCACCCGCTTCAACCTTCTTTTTTTTTTTTTTTTTTTTGGGACGGAGTCTCGCTCTGTCGCCCAGGCTGGAGTGCAGTGGCCGGATCTCAGCTCACTGCAAGCTCCGCCTCCCGGGTTTATGCCATTCTCCTGCCTCAGCCTCCTGAGTAGCTGGGACTACAGGCGCCCGCCACCGCGCCCGGCTAGTTTTTTGTATTTTTTTACTAGAGACGGGGTTTCACCATGTTAGCCAGGATGGTCTCGATCTCCCGACCTCGTGATCCGCCCGTCTCGGCCTCCCAAAGTGCAGGGATTACAGGCTTGAGCCACCGCGCCCGGCCTTCAACCTTCAAAGTGTTGCGCTATATTATAGCTGTGAGTCACGGTGCCAGCCATGATTGGAATTATTATTTATTCGTTTATTTATTTAGTGAGATGGAGTCTTGCTTTGTTGCCCAGGCTGAAGTGCAGTGGTGCAGTCTCGGCTCACTGCAACCCCCACCTCCTGGGTTCAAGTGATTCTCTTGCCTCAGCCTCCCAAGTAGCTGGGACTACAGGCGCCCACCACTACACCCGGCTAATTGTTTTTTTTGTGTGTGTTTTTAGTAGAGATGGGGATTTCTCTATTTTGGCCAGGGTGGTCTCGAACTCCTGACCTTGGGTGATCCTCCCACTTCGGCCTCCCAAAGCACTGGGATTACAGGCGTGAGCCACCGTGCCCGGCCCTTATTTGTTTATTTTATTTTATTTTAAATAAAATACATTTTAAAATGTGAAAGTTTTAAACTTTTCACTTTGGAGATGATTGGATTTTGTAGAGCAGGAAAGAACGAGCGTTCTAGAGAGTATGTTTCTGGGCTCCTGGCTCCTCTTCCAGGGGCTGAAGATGAATTGCCGTTGGCATTTGTAAAAGAAGAGAGATTGTTCCAGATCGGAGTGGCAGGGACGTGCTTTGGTTTGGGTGTCAAGGATCACAAAGAAAGAGGATGAGGTTGGTACGGTGGGTCACACCTGTAACCCCAGCACTTTGGGAGGCTGAGGCAGGAGGATTGCTTGAACCCAGGAATTTGAGCTCAGCCTGGGCAACACAGCAAGACCCCAT
>NW_016815106.1:0-1012 GCF_001698545.2 Rhinopithecus bieti
CTCCCAAAGTGTTGGCATTATAGGCGTGAGCCACCACGCTGGGCCCCAACCCAACACTTTTTTTATTTTTCTTCCCAGTAAAAACATGGAAGGAGAGGAGAGGAGAGGAGGGGAGGGAAGATTTCTGTAGTTAGCCGATTATTATAATTCCAAATACAAGGTAAATAATGGTGGGAAAACTCATAATAAAACTTACCTAGTCTGAGCTAAAATTTTAAAACGAACATTGATTATATGTGCATTTTAACTGAAATATAAAACATTACTTTTATTTGTTTTGAACATTTTTTCAACAATTTTAATGACAGCTCAAAAAATGATCATATAGACTATCACAAAAATACCAGCAATATTAAACAGTGTGCACTCTGTAATTCCAGCATGTGGTACCAGAATGTTTCTAACGTTTCACAGTAAATATCAGCAATGCAGCACACTCTACCTAGATTTCTCAATATCTAGGTCACATGGACTACTTTGAATACTGTGAATAGAGGAAAAAAAGCCGGAAGATTTCTGTATAGCCACCAGAAAATCATAACATGCAAAATAATTAAAAAAAAAACCTAGGATACCATGGTTTTAAAAATAATTCCTACATAAAATAGAAGACAGTACCCTAAAAAGGAACTTTCCATCTATTATGTAAACCAAATAAAACCTTTGTAGAGTATTATTTACTTAATAAAATATCGTTTGTTTTTCCTGTTCTCTGAGATGTGTGTGCGTATGTGCACACTGAATGGTCAGGAGCAGGTAAAAGAACATATACTAAAATAAATGTGTTGTTAATCCAAAAAACATATGCACTTTAGGGAAAAATCCAGCAGTAGTTAGAAGTAATCAGAAACTATAGCTTCCACTTACAATAAAGGCAAACAGATATGATAATAATGATATTTGAAATTATAATCCTTTTTATTTATATGAAAGAGACATGGAGGGTTTATAATACATTTTGATTATGAAAATGCACACTGCAATTGCTTTCAGCCATAATAATATAGTTACA
>NW_016815107.1:0-1120 GCF_001698545.2 Rhinopithecus bieti
AGGAAGGAAGGAAGGAAGGAAGGAAGGAAGGAAAGAAGGAAAGAAGGGGAGAAAGAGAAAGAGAAAGAGAGAAAGAGAAAAAGGGAAAAGGGGAAAAAGGAAAAGGAAAGAAGAAAAGAACGAAGGAACAAAGGAACGAAAGAAAAAGATAAAGGAAGGAAAATATTTTCATCCATATCTTATACTATGCACAAATATTAACTCAAAATGGATCATAGACCTAAATGTAAAGCCTACAACTATAAAATATCTAGAAATAAATATAGGAAAACATTTTTATAACCTTGAATTTGTCAAAAAATTCTAAAATATGACACCAAAATCATGATCTATAAAAGGAAAAATTGATAAGTTAGAGTCATTAAAATATATAATTTCTGTTCTTCAAAAGTTACTGTTAAGATAATAAAAACAAAAGCCATGGACATGAATAAAATATCTGTAACTCATATGTCTGATAAGAACTTGTATCTAAAATACATAAAAGACCTTTACAACTTAATAGTAAGAAAACAAATAGTCCAATGAAAAATACAGATACTTTACCAAAGAAGATATATGGATTGCAAACATAGGAAAACATAACTAAACACCATTAGTTATTAAGAACAAGTAAATTAAAACTACAATGTGATAGCACTACATACTTATCAGAATGGCTAAGATTAAAAAGGCTTTAAATGGTGTCAGGGAATACCATTTAAATGGTGTCAGGCAAACTGTGGTATACTCATGCAATGCAATACTATTCACCAATAAAAGGAATGAACTCTCGATACATACTACAACATGTATGAATCTCAAAGTAATTATTCTGGGTGAAAGAAATCAGACATAAAAATATGTAATACATGATTCCATTTTTCACAAATGCCTAGGGAATAAAAACTATATTCTATATTTATAGAAAGTAGATGAAGATTTTCTGTGAATGGGGTGGGCTGGGATAGCAACAGATGTTAGAGAGGGATTACAAAAAAAGATTGAGGAATCCTTTAGTAGGGATGGATGCGTGTATTATCTTGATCCTGGTGATGGTTTCATGGGTGTATCCATATATCAAAATGTATCCAATTGTACCTTTTACATAAATGCAGTTTGTGAGTTTTTTTTTTTTTTT
>NW_016815109.1:0-427 GCF_001698545.2 Rhinopithecus bieti
TCATGTGTGATGTTCCCCTCCCTGTGTCCATGTGTTCTCATTGTTCAACTCCCACTTATGAGTGGGAAAATGAAGTGTTTGGTTTCATGTTCCTGTGTTAGTTTGCTGAGAATGATGGCTTCCAGCCTCATCTATGTCCATGCAAAGGACATGATCTCATTCTTTTTTATGGCTGCATAGTATTCCATGGTGTTTATGTGCCACATTTCTTTATCCAGTCTATCACTGATGGGCGTTTGGGTTCGTTCCAAGTCTTTGCTATCGTAAATAGTGCTGCAATAAACATATGTGTGCATGTGTCTTTATACTAGAATGATTTATAATCCTTTGGGTATATACCCAGTAATGGGATTGCTGGGTCAAATGGTATCTCTGGTTCTAGATCCTTGAGGAATCACCACACTGTCTTCCACAATGGTTGAACTAA
>NW_016815110.1:0-1018 GCF_001698545.2 Rhinopithecus bieti
GGAAGTGGTTTGTGACGTGTGCATTCCACTCACAAAAATATACCTTTCTCCTCCTAGAGGATTCCAGCATCGCATTTGGAGAAAGAAATACCAAGAAACATTCTGGAGTATAGGGAGGGGTATGGTGAAAAAAGAAATATCCTCAGAAAAAACTGGAGAGAAGATTTCCGTCAAAGTGCTTTGCGTTAGATATATTTATTCATCTCGCATAGTTAAAACTTTTTTATATTACGCAGTTTGGAAATTCCGTCATGCAAGGATCCTCGAAGAGACGTTTGGGAGCACATTCAGGCCTAGGGTGAAACAGGAGATATCGTCATATAAAAACTGGATAGAAGCATTCTGAGAAACTACTTTGTCATGTACGCATTCCACTCTGGGAGTTATACCTCTTTTCTCACAAGGCAACGTTTGAACACTGTTCCTGTGAAACTGAAAAAGTGATATTTTGGAGTGCATTGAGAACTATGGCGAATAGTGAAATATACTGAAATAAAATCGAGGAGGAAGCGTTCCAAGAATCTGTTCTCTGATATGTGCATTCATTTCACAGAGTTAATGCTTACTCTATGTTGCCCGACTTCAAAACTCTATCTTTGAAGAATCTGTGAATGTATATATAGTGACGCACGGAGGCTTGTGGTGAGCAAGGAAACGTCTAGCGATGAAACCGGCAGAGAAACATTCTGAGCAACTGCTTTGCGATGTGTGTATTCGTCTCATAGAGTTAAACCATTCTTTGGATTGAGCAGCTTGAAATCACTGTTTTTGTGGCATCTGAGGAAGGACATTTGGGAAGGATCCTTAGAATACGGAGAAAGACATATCCTCAGGTAAAATCCAGAGGGAAGCTTTCTGTGAAACTGCTCTGTGTCATCTTAATTCCTTTCACTCAGTTAAGCCTCTCTTTTCATTGAGCAGTTTTCTGACCCTATGTATGTTTAGTGTGTGATGGGATATTCGGGAGCACTTTGATTCTTATGGTGAAAAAGGAAATATTTTCAGACTGAAACTGGAG
>NW_016815111.1:0-2084 GCF_001698545.2 Rhinopithecus bieti
AGGGGAGCATCACACACCGGGTCCTAATGTGGGGAGGGGGTAAAGGGGAGGGATAGCATTAGGAGATATACATGATGTAAATGATGAGTTAATGGGTGCAGCACACCCACATGGCACATATAATAATATATGTAACAAACCTGCACGTTGTGCACATGTACCCTAGAACTTAAAGTATAAAAAAAAAAAAAAAAAAAGTGAGCCAAGAATCTCAGTAGACATTTCTCAAAAGAAGACACACAAATGGTCAACAGGTACATGAAAAAAATGCTCAACATCACTAATCATCAGGAAAATGCAAATTAAAATCTCAATGAGATGTCATTCAAATGTCTTAAGACAGCTATTAACAAAAAGACAAAAAATAAAAGTGTTGATGAGGAGGGGCAGAAAAGGGAACCCCTGTACCCTGTTGGTGGATGTATAAAGCAGTACAACCATTATGAAAAAAAGTATGGAGGCTTCTCAAAAACCTAAAAATAGAACTACCATCTGATCCAGCAGTTCCAGTACTGGGTATTTATCCAAAGAAAAGGAAATCAGTGTATCAGAGAAGTACCTGTACCTTCATGTTTATTGCAGCAGTATTAACAAAAGCCAAGATATGCAATCAACCTAAGTGTCCATCAAAAGATGAATGGTATACTATTCAGCCATAAAAAGAATGAAATTCTGTCATTTGCGCGACATTAATGAAACTGGAGGTCATTATGTTTAGTGAAATAAGCCACACAGAGAAAAGCAAATATCACATGATCTCACTCATACGTGGGAGCTAAAAAAGTGGATATCATTGAGCTAAAGAGTAGAAAGATCATTACTAGAGGCAAGGAAGGGGAGTGGAGATGAGAGGTTGGTTAATGGGTACAAACATACATTATATAGAAGGAATAAGTTCTAGTGTTTGGTGGCACAGTGGGGTGTCAATAGTTAAAAATGATAATGTATTGAATATTTCAAAATCACTAGAAAGGAAAATATGAAATATTTTCAACACAAAGAAATGATAAATGTTTCAGGTGATGTATATCCTAATTACTCTGATTTGACCAAAACATGTCATATGCATACATCAAAATATCAAATAGCCCCCATAAATATGTACAATTATTTTGTATCAATAAAAATGCTCACTGTCAACACTTCTATTTATTTGTTATACTTGAGATCCTAGTGCAGTAATGTCAGAAAAATAAACCTATAAACCTCTACAAAGAAGCTATTGCAATTAGTAAGTAAACAATTGAAACACATTTTTAAAAGACAGCACTTGTAATTACATTAAGAAGTCAAATATCTAAGAATAAACCTAATTTAATATCTGCAAGACCTCTACACAAAAAATAACACGTCATTGAAAGAAACTAAAGAGACCTAAATAAATGGAAGACTATACCATATGTTAGAAGATTCAATAAAGATATCAATTTCCCCCAAAACTTTCATACATTTAGTGCAATTCCAATCAAAATCCAGCATGAATTTTTGTGAAAACTTTCAAATTATTTGTAAAATAAATACAGAAATACAATGAGTCAAAAATAGTTATGATCTGATCCTCTTACTGAAGACAAACCTGAAAGATTTCCCCTCTCAGATATCAAAACTTGTTTAAAAGCTACAGTAATTATAATAGTGTGGTGTTGGTGCAAAGATGGACTAGTAGACAATGAAATAGAATAGAGAGCCCAGAAATAGACATACTTGTTTTCAGTCATATGACTCACAACAAAGGTGCCACTACAATTCAGCAGGGAAAGGTTGTATTCTAAATAAAGGTTACTGGGCCAATTAGATATCCATAAGGGGAAAAGCATAAACCTTGAATCCTACCTTATAACACACACAAAAATCAATTCCAGGTGAATTGTAGATATAAATGTGAAAAGGTAAAAATAAAGTTTCTAAGTCATCATTATCTAATAGAAACATAATGCAACCCACATAATGCAATTCTCGGATCTATGCATAAAAAGATAAAAAGAAACAGTGAATTAAATTTTAATAATATATTTCATAGATTACAAATTAATATATTTATTGTTAATGAAATTATTATATTAATTAATATTTAATTGATTAGG
>NW_016815112.1:0-1462 GCF_001698545.2 Rhinopithecus bieti
CCGCCCCCCGTCATCCCGCCCCTCCCTAGGTTTCTAGCTGCCCAGTCCCTAACCTCTTGGGGGTCCAAATGCCCCAAGGCTCGTACCCGCCTGTTAGAAGATGCAAGCCCAGCCTCCCAACCTTTTGGCTTCTGCGGGGACCCAGACTTAGCGTCCCCGCCCTCCTCGCCCCCACTGCCCGCCCCCGCGGGTGTGAAGTGGAGCCGGTGGCGCAGGCTGGGGCCGGGCCGCTGCCCGTTCCGGTAAAGTCTCAGCCCCAGCGGAAGGGGTTAAGGGTTGGAGGAAGCGCCAGGAGGGGGGAGGCTGCGAGTGAGTGACGGGTGCTGACGTGGGGGAGGCAGAGCAGCTGGGTTGCGGTCAAGTTCTGCGGGAAGGGATTTCCCCCAGCAGGCAGCTGAGGCAGAAGTGTTTGCCTTGGGGGAGAGTCGGGGAGGCAAGGTGGGGGGAGGGCCCGGGACTGGAGACTGATGGGCCGAGCGGCCTCTAGCAAGCACACTGCTTTTCAACGGCATGGAGAGTTCACCCCTGGGGGCAGGGACTAAGTCCACTTCATAGATGACCCCCCAGAGGTACCCAGAAGGGAAGGGAACTAGGTTTTATTAGCTCTTTATAATCTCAGTCACTTTCTCCTGCTAGGGCTCTGGAGATGGCCTGCAACCTACCCTGGGAGCTCTGCTCAAACACTACCCATTTCCATGCATTGAGCACTTACTCTTTGCCCAGCCCTGTTCTGTGCACTGTATTAAAACATGTGTACAAGATCTCACTGAATCCTAATTGTGATAGGTGCTATTATGAGACCCAGTTTCCAAATAGGGAAACTGAGACTCAGTGACATGAAATCACTCAGTGGGCCAGTGGCGGAGCAGCCCCCCTGCTACTTCTCTGCAGAAGTAGGCCTGTTCATCTCCACCTGTGGTTTCCAGGCCCCAGACTAATTCTCACATAAGCGCTTTGTATAAATCATATCATTTCTTCCTCCCGGAGACCCTCACACGTGTTGGTTCCTGTTTTTACAGAGAGGGAAACTGAGGCATAGAGGGAGGAGAAAGTGGCCATGCTGAGATTCAAACCCAGGTCGATAGAATAATAAGAATCATGATGATCAATTGTAGTGAGTGCTTACTATGTGCTAGGCACAGACTAAACCCTCCCGTGCAACACTTCTCAACAGCCTCACAAACATGTTCTTCAAACTGCAGGTGATAAACCGTGGGGGTTGTGAAATCAATTTAGGGGATCTTCAAATTAATGTAGTGGGCTGTGACCACAAAACAATGAAGTCAACTAGAATAGAAAATGGCAAAGTAAAGCTGTAAAGCTGGGCTCAGTGGCTCTCACCTGTAATCTCAGCACTTTGGGAGGCTGAGGTGGGAACATGACTTGAGCCCAGGAGTTTGAGACCAGTCTGGGCAACATAGCAAGACCACCATGTCTCTACAAAAAAAAAAAAAAAAAAAAA
>NW_016815113.1:0-367 GCF_001698545.2 Rhinopithecus bieti
TGGAGCGTATTGAGGCATACAGTGAAAAAGGAAATATCCTCAGATAAAAACTAGAAACAGCTTCCTGAGAAGCTGCTTTGTGGTGTGTGAATTTATCTTACAGAGATACACCTTCCTTTTCATGGAGCAGTTTGGTAGCCCTGCTTTTGGGGAATCTGAGAAGGGATATTTTGGATCACATTGCAGCCTGGTTGACAAAGGAAATATCCTCATATAAAAACTAGAAAGAAGCTTTCTGAGAAACTGATTTGTGATGTGTTAATTCACCTTACACAACTACACAAATCTTTTCACGGATCAGATTTGTAGCACTGTTTTTGGGGAAAAAGAGAAGAGATATTTTGGATCGCATTGAAGCCTAATATGA
>NW_016815114.1:0-207 GCF_001698545.2 Rhinopithecus bieti
CCTTGTCACCTGTGTGTGTTTAAGGGGGAACCTTTTCATCTACATGTGTGTTTCTGGGGGAGCCTTTTCACCTGTGTGTGTTTCACGGGGAGACTTTTTCACCTGCATGTGTGTGTTTCGTGGCGGGATTGCGGGGAGCCTTTTCAACTGCATGTGTGTGTTTCGGGGGGGAACCTTTTCACTTGCATGCATGTGTTTCGGGGGGAA
>NW_016815115.1:0-2082 GCF_001698545.2 Rhinopithecus bieti
AATAGCAAAGACTTGGAACCAACCCAAATGCCCATCAATGATAGACTGGATAAAGAAAATGTGGCAAACATACACCATGGAATACTATGCAGCCATAAAAAAGGATGAATTCATGTCCTTTTCAGGGACATGGATGAAGCCAGAAACCATCATTCTCAGCATACTATCGCAAGAACAGAAAACCAAACACCGTATGTTCTCACTCATAAGTGGGAGTTGAACAAGAAGAACACATGGACACAGGGAGAGGACCATCATACAAAAAAAAAAAATGGGGGGTGGGGGGCTAGGGGAGGGATAGCATTAGGAGAAATACGTAATGTAGATGGCGGGTTGATGGGTGCAGCAAACCACCACGGCAGTTGTATACCTATGTAACAAACCTGCATGTTCAGGACACATATCCTATAACTTCAAGTATAATAAAAAATAAATAAATATATAAAATCTGATTATTTCACCCCTACCAGTATAATAGAAAGAGTACGCTGGAAGTCATACATTTGAATTAAATGGAAAAATAAAATGGTATAGTGCTAATAATCAGATATGCAGAATTGTAGCTTTAGGAGGTATAGGAGATCGGTTACTCTGAAGGTTCCTCTCATTAGAAAACAGCCAGGTCGACTGGTACGCACCTGTATTGCAACTACTCAGGAGGCAGAGGTGTGAGAATTGCTTGAGCCCAGGAGTTCAGCTATGATCACACTCGTGGCTAGTGACTGCAGTCCAGCCTGGGCAACATAGTGAAAAAAAAATTAAAAAAAAAAAAACAACAACAACTAGATCCTCCATAAAACAGACTATCACACTCTAATATGTAACTGAGATCACAGGAAATCAGGGAGAATTCTAAACCCTCTTACCTCATTGTCTGAGCTCGCAACAGTGTGGGGTAGTAAGTGAAAAACTGAAAAATTGAGTATTTTTTTAGAGCAACTTAGTGGACAGACAGTATTTTAAAATATCAGAAAACACAACAAATGTGTGTGTTATTATGCAGAGTTTATAAACAACTCTTTTGACTCAAGGAGGAAAAGCATGGGACCATAATAAACGCTTAACAGGTTGGAAACAAGAATAGCCTGTAAGATATGCAGTGTCATTCAACCTCGTTAGTAATTAGGACAATGTAACTAAAATGTATAAGATGCCATGTCACATAACAGGACTGACCAAGGGTTGTGATGATACGGAATAATAGGAACTTATGTACTTTGCTGTTGATAGTATAAACTGGTATGGACATGTGGGGAGAAAGCATTCTCTTGTCTTACAATGTTTAACATTGAATTACTCTACAACTCAAAACTTTCACATTTTATGAAGTTCTTCTTAGTGTTGTTTATGTTATGACATAGAAACTGTTACCTGTAGAGAACACCAAGATAATGAATAAGGCAGTTCCTGAGTGGAAACAACATTATGATATTCTCTTGTTGCTGTCACTCCCTTCCTTAGACACTGGCTACAAAAACCAATGAACTAATTCATCTGGGCATAAATTGCAAGGATGAGATAGTGTATCATCAATGCTAGATATTATTCTGAAATTTGTATGTGTGTTTTAATGCAAAACCATTGTCTGTCACAGTAAAGTATCCTTTGTCATCACTAAGTAAAAACCTTTTCAAATAACAGATACAGACCATGTGCACAGGTTGGATGGGCTTATATTATGATAGGTTGGCTATCCTAATAAAATATTTTAAAAAGCATAAATGGTGGGAGGAGAAATAAAATAAAGTATGTGAAGAAGGATACTTGAAAGGTGAAAAGTATAACAATTAGAAATAACGATAAATTGAACAATAATGAAAAAGGAATTTCTCAAAATGCTTCCAAAACAAGGACAGAAAAGAAAAAAGTTAAATTCAGTTACAAAAATTAACCCCATTTTAAAGCCACCTACATTTATTTGTGTTAATTTTAACACAAGAAAATGGCAAACTCTTAATGCCTTCCTAGTGTAATATAAAGTTACTTGAAAGAGGAACATTTTCTGAATGACAGAGAGAATGAATTTTTTTTTCAATTTTTTAATTATACTTTAAGTTCTAGGGTACATGTGCATAACGTGCA
>NW_016815116.1:0-206 GCF_001698545.2 Rhinopithecus bieti
AACTGCTCAATGAAAAGTACAGTTTAACGCTGTGAGATGAATTCACACATCACAAGGCAGTTTTCAGAAAGTGTCTTTCTAGTTTTTTCTGAGGTATTTCCTTTTTCACCATAGGCTTCAACGCAATCCCATATATCCCTTTGCAGATTCCACGAAAACAATTTTATCAAACTGTCAATGAAAAGAATGGTGCATCTCTGTGTGAT
>NW_016815117.1:0-880 GCF_001698545.2 Rhinopithecus bieti
GGGAGCATATTGAGGCATACAGTGAAAAGGAAATATCCTCAGATAAAAACTAGAAAGAGCTTCCTGAGAAACTGCTTTGTGGTGTGTGAATTCATCTTACAGAGATACACCTTCCATTTCATGGAGCAGTTTGGTAGCACTGCTTTTGGGGAATCTGAGAAGGGATATTTTGGATGATACTGAAGCCTATATTGACAAAGGAAATATTATCACATAAAAACTAGAAAGAAGATTTCTGAGAAACTTCTTCATGATGTGTAAAATCATCTCACAGAGTTACACCTTTCTTTTCTTGGAGTAGTTTGCTGACACTATTTTTGAGGAATCTGCAAAGTGATATTTGGGAGTACATTGAAGCCTATTGTGACAAAGGAATTATCCTCAGGTAAAACCAAAATAAGCTTTCTGAGAAACTGCCTTGTGATGTGTGATTTCATCTCACAGAGTTACACCATTCGTTTCATTGAGAAGTTTGCTAACACTTTTCTCGTTTAATCTGCAATGGGATATTCGGGAGCACATTCGGGAATATAGTGAAAAAGGAAATATTCTCAGATAAAAACTAGAAAGAAGTTTTCTGGGAAACTGCTTTGCAGTGTTCTAATGCATCCTACAGAATAACATTATTCTTTTCATGGAGCAGTTTGTTAGCACTGTTTTTGGAGAATCTGAGAAGGGATATTTTGAATCGCATTGAAGCCTGGTTGACAAAGGAAATATCCTCATATAAAAACTAGAAAGAAGTTTTCTGAGAAACCGATTTGTGATGTGTTAATTTACCTCACAGAGCTACACAAATCTTTTCGTGGATCAGATTTGTAGCACTGTTTTTGGGGAATCTGAGAAGAGATATTTTGTATCACATTGAAGCCTAATATGG
>NW_016815118.1:0-1291 GCF_001698545.2 Rhinopithecus bieti
GAGAGAAGCCCCTTATGGGTCTTTCAACCCTCACATCTATTTAGATACAATTAGCACCCTGCAAGGAATACCAGATCAATTTAAAGCTTGAAATCAAATAGTTACAGGATTTAAGTCAATATTTTGGTAGATGACAGTCAATAAAAATGTAGATTAAATAAATTACATCTATTACAACCAATAGCAACGAGTTTTCATGAGTTAAAAGAAAACTCATGTCGGCCCCAGCTCTGAGGCTACCTGACCTGTCAAAACTCTTTACACTCTATGTGTCAAAAAAAAAAAAAAAGAAATGAAAAATGGCAGTTGGAGTTTTAACCCAGACTGTAGAGCCCTGGCCAAGGCCAATGGCCTATCTCTCAAAACAACTAGATGAGATTTCCAAAGGCTGGCCCCATGTCCAAGGGCCCTGGCAGCAACACCCTGTTAGCACAAGAAGCAGATAAGCTAACTCTTAGGCAAAACCTAAACATAAAGTCCCCCCATGGTGTGGTGATTTTAATAAATACCAAAGGACACCATTAGCTAATAAATGTTAGACTAACTAGATGCCAAAGCTTGCTCTATAAAAATCCCCACATAACCATTGAAGTTTGCAACACCCTAAACCTGCCACCTTGCTGCTGGTATCAAAGAGCCCAGTTAAACATAACTGTGTAAAAGTATTGGACTCAGTTTATTCTAGTAGGCCTAACCTCCGAGACCATCCTTAAACATCAGTAGACTGGGAGCTGTACGTGGATGGGAGCAGCTTTGCTAACCCCTGCAAAGTGACTCTGAAAAAGACGACAAGCCCTGTTCCAGTCACACCCGGAAGCTGACTGGTCCACGCACAGCCAAAGCATGAGGAAACTCATCACAGGACTCATTTTCCTTAAAATTTGGACTTGTACAGTAAGGACTTCAACTGACCTTCCTCAAACTGAGGGCTGTTCCCAGTATATACATCAAGTCACTGAGGTAGGACAAAAGATTGCTACAGTCCTATTATTTTATGGTTATTATAAGTGTACCAGGAATCTGAAAGAAACTTGTTTGTATAATGACACCTAGTACAAAGTATGTAATCCAGGAAGTGACCAGCCTAATGTGTGCTATGACCCCTCTGAACCTCCCATGATCACAGTTTTCAAAATAAAATTAAGGACTGGTCCTTTTCTAAGTGACACAAGTAAAGTAATAGCTAGAACAGAAAAAAGAGGGGTCCCCAAAAATGTAACCTTAAAATTTGACATCTGTACCACTATGAATAATAAGCAGCATGGGATGGGATGTGGTTCTCTAGATTTGG
>NW_016815119.1:0-1464 GCF_001698545.2 Rhinopithecus bieti
TTTTGCTCTTGTTGCCCAGGCTGGAGTACAATGGCCCAATCTCGGCTCACTGCAACCTCCGCCTCCTGGGTTCATGAGAGAGTCTCCTGCCTCATCCTCCCAAGTAGCTGGGATTACAGGCATGCACCACCAGGCTCAGCTAATTTTTTGTATTTAGTAGAGACGAGGTCTCACCATGTTGGTCAGGCTGGTCTCGAACTCCTGACCTCAGGTGATCCACCCACCTCAGCCTCCCAAAGTGCTGGGATTATGGGCATGAGCCACTGCGCCAGGCCTGGTGCTGCTTCTTTAAAGCCTCCTTTTATTCCTCTTCCAATGTGCATCTCTTGCCATCCACACAAGTCTTCAGAAACTTTCTTTTACACCATCCTGAACTTTCATTCGTCCCTCTCCTATGCAATTCTTCTGTTCCCTGGATCTTATCTCTTCTTCATTCTTGCTCTTCTCTCTCATGGTTTGGAGAATATTCTCTTTAACCACCTGTTCTAACATTTCAAGGTATATCCCTGAATACAGATCTATTTTTCATCCATTGTTTAGGGTCTTTTCAGTTTGACTTTTGGAAATTTTCTTATTTCTTTGATAGTGTCTTTCCTCTCTCCTTTTTCTCTATTTTCTCATTATGACATTTGTAGTAATTGAAATTTGGATCTTATGGATTGATCCCCTAGTTCTCTTTTCTCTCTATTTACTACCTCTTCATCTTTTTAATTTGCCTTCTTAGAAGATAATCATCTTGGACTAGGTTCGTGACTCACGCCTGTAATCCCAGCACTTTGAGAGGCCGAGAAGGGCGGATCATCTGAGGTCAGGAGTTTGAGACCAGCCTGCCCAACATGGTCAAACCCTGTCTCTACTGAAAATACAAAAAGTTAGCCGGGTGTGGTGGCGGGCACCTCTAATTCCAGCTACTCAGGAGACTGAGGCAGGAGAATCGCTTGAACCTGGGAGGTGGAAGTTAAGGTGTGCCAGGATCATGCCACTGCACTCCAGCCTGGGCAACAGAGTGAGACTCCATCTCAAAAAACAAACAAAAAAGATAATAATCTTTATGTTTATACTGCAAGTTTCCTATTGAGATTTTAAAACTTCTTTTCTCTTCATTCTTTTGGAATTTTATGACTTCTTTTTTATGTGTTGGGTGCTTCTTTTCATAGGATCTTTTTCTTATTTGATGGATTAATAGTTTTTGGTAAATCTTTAGTCATATTGAGAGGTGACAATGTGCTAGCAGCCCTTACTCTCAGCACCTCCTCGGCCTGGGCGTCCACTCCGTGGGCGCTTGAAGAGCCCTTCAGCTCACCATTGCACTGTGGGAGCCCCTCTCTGGGCTGGCCAACGCCAGAGCCGGCTCCCTCTGCTTGCGGGGAGGTGTGGAGAGAGAGGGCGGGCGGAAACCGGGGCTGTGCGAGGCGCTCACAGTCCAGCTCGAGTTCCGGCGGGGCCGCGGGGCGGCGGGGCGGC
>NW_016815120.1:0-1914 GCF_001698545.2 Rhinopithecus bieti
AGGCACGGTGGCTCATGCCTCTAATTCTCACACTCTGGGAGGCTGAGGCAGAAGGATGCTTGGGCCTATGAGTTCTAAAGCAACCTAGGCAACATGGTGAGACCCTGTCTCTAGAAAAAAAATTAAAACGTAAACTAGCCAAGCATGTTTTCATGGGCCTGTTGTCCTAGCTACTTGGGAGGCTGAGGTGAGAGTATCACTTGTGCCCAGGAGATCAAGCCTGCAGTGGGCCATCATCACATCACTGCACTCCAGCCTGGGCGACAGAGCGAGATCCTGTCTCAAAAACAACAAAATTTCCCAGGGCCTCTGTATTACCTTGTAAATAAAAAAAAATATGGTAAAACAAACAAACAAACAAACAAAACCAACAAGCACCTAGATACAAATGGGAAGAAACAGAGCAGGGCAGGGAGAGTCCCACAGTCGGAGAACATCATGGCTGGGTGGACAGGTGATAGGACTCTCACCCTAGAGCTCTTCTCAGCTGGCCTGTCTGCTCAAATCTTCTGGAATTAGAAAGATACCCACAACCCGGGAGAAACTAAACAGCAGCAGCACCATAAGGAGACAGACACAGATGGCATGGAGAATTCTTACACATTGAAGCCTTGTGATATAGGCGGCACTGCAACAGACAGGCCATCCTGCCATCCAACAAGTTATGCTGTTTCTTTTCTTTTTTTTTCTTTTTTTTTTGAGACGGAGTCTCGCTCTGTCACCCAGGCTGGAGTGCAGTGGCCAGATCTCAGCTCACTGCAAGCTCCGCCTCCCGGGTTCACGCCATTCTCCTGCCTCAGCCTCCCGAGTAGCTGGGACTATAGGCGCCGCCACCTCGCCCGGCTAGTTTTTTGTATTTTAGTAGAGATGGGGTTTTACCGTGTTAGCCAGGATGGTCTCGATCTCCTGACCTCGTGATCCGCCCGTCTCGGCCTCCCAAAGTGCTGGGATTACAGGCTTGAGCCACCGCGCCCGGCCCATGCTGTTTCTTTTCTAAGAGACAAAGTCTTACTCTGTCTCCCAGGCTAGAGTACAGTGGTGCAGTCATAGCTTACAGCATCCTCAAACACCTGGGCTCAAGCAATCCTCCTATCTCAGCCTCTTGAGTAGCTGAGTCTACAGGTGTGCACCACCATGCCTGGCTAATTTTTTTTGTCTGTTTTTTGAGATGGAGTCTCACTCTGTTGCCCAGGCTGGAGTGCAGTGGTGCCATCTCGGCTCACTGCAACCTCTGTCTCCCAGGTTCAAGCAGGTTCTCCTGTCTCAGCCTCCTGAGTATCTGGGACTACAGGTGCATGCCACTACGCGGCTAATTTTTGTATTTTTAGTAGAGACGGGGTTTCTCCATGTTGGTCAGACTGTTCTTGAACTCCCAACCTCAGGTGATCTGCCCGCTTCATCCTTCCAGAGTGCTGGGATTACAGGCATGAGCCACCATGCCCAACAGCTATGAGTTTCCTTCTAAGAAGAGACAGCCAGCCTGGGCAACATGGTGAAACCCCCTGTCTAAGAAAAACATAAAAATTAGCTGGGTGTGGTGGTGCTCATCTGTAGTCTCAGCTACTTAGGAGGCTGAGCCAGGAGGATTGCTTGAGCTAAGGAAGTGGAGGTTGCAGTGAGCTGAGATGCCATTGCACTCTAGCCTGTGCAACAGACTGTGATCATGTCTCAAAATAATTAGAAAAAGAAGAAGAAGAAGAAGAGGAAGAAGAGGAAGAAGAGGAAGAAGAGGGAGAAGAAGAAGAAGAAGAAGAAGAAGAAGAAGAGGAGGAGATAGGAGAGAGCTTGCTTCCTCTGTCTCTCTGTACCATGTGAGGGCACAGCAAGAAGATGGCCATCTGCAAGCCAGGAAGAGAACCCTCAGTATAGACATGGGATCTGCCAGAGCCTTGATCTTGTACTTCTTTTTTTTTT